>NC_079512.1:35706411-35782155 GCF_000801105.2 Raphanus sativus
ATTTTGAAAAGAGAAAGTGATGGATATATACAAAATCCAACTAAATGGATCCAGTCAATGCTGACCCTTTAAAAAAATCATATTTACTTAGCATATATTTTGTCAAAGTTTATTACTAGAAATTTTATATATGAAAAGTATAGATTTCAAATATTGTTTTCATATTGATTTGTTGCCTTTACGGCTGGGCGGAACACAAAAAAAAAGTGAAAAACACTTTACTATAATATAAAAAGGCAAAAGGAGCACCGTGCCGGAGTGAAACCTGACCCAGGGCCACACCCGGTCATGGCCGTGATTTGCGCCTCCTAGTGTTGGCATCTATCGCCAAAGAGAACTTCAGTTTTGTTTCTTATACAGTGATTAATTTTCTTCACACATGAAAACATATAACAAAATTAAAGAAGTCCTTACCATTTAGATACCTTGACAAGACAACAAACTAGTTTAAGGAGTAGTTATCATTCCCAATATTTCTCACAAAAATGTTTTACAAACCGGGACACCACCGCACCCACAAAATTACTTCTCAACCAAAAAAAAATAAACGACAAACCTATCAAAATTCAAAAATTCAAGGCAAAATTTGACTCCCACCGGCTTTATTGAAACCAATGTTTGTCTCTCTTTGTATGAAATTATCATACAACTAAAAAATCAGATGTAAAAAAATCATCAACACTGTTGAACATTGAACCAACCTCTTCCATATCCAAAGAGTAGTTTTCTCCTCCCATACTGTTGTGATCGAATAGTGCAAGATCATCGAAGAAATTATCTCCTGACGATTGAATATCAGACATGGATGAATCGAAAATGGAGATGTCCGGCAATGATTGGTTGAAATAGTTGTCGAGAAATGGAATATCCAATGGAAATGAATCATCAATATCATTACCACTGCCTTCTCCTAGGTGCCAGTTTATTGGTTCAAGAAACTCTTGTTTAACCGGTTTGGCAGGTTCTTCCATTGGTTCGGAGATTTGGTAGTTGAGAACCGATGTTGGAGATGATAGATGATTATTAGAGTAGTCCATTGACTCTGACGTTGTTGAAGAAACCGATATGCTGCTCTGTGATTCTGGTTCCGGCTGATCCGGTTTTGGTTCTGGTGGTACGATGAAGTTGGTGAGAGCGTCAGGGCCACGAAGCCTGATTGCTGCGTTGTCGTAGACGAGGGCAGCTTCCTCCGCCGTTGAGAAAGTACCGAGCCAAATCCTCCGGCGTTGCTCAGGATCACGAATCTCCGCCGCGTACTTTCCCCACGGTCGCCGTCTCACGCCGCGGAACTTCCTTTGGTTTTGATCGGCGCAGGGAACAACGGAGACCTTTTGGAGCGAAGAATCAACGGCCAGACTTTTACCGTTCTTGTTCGAAGCCGCCGCCGAGACTTCGTTGGAGGAGCTCGGTTCAACTCTGATCTCGTTGATCAATCTCTTGACCCTTCTTCTAGGGAACAAAAACTCCTCCTCGTCGCTCGATGAATCGGTGGCGTCATGATCCGTCACGCAGACACGAACCAACCTAGCCGAGTCACGACCAGTACTGATCTTTTTCTTCTTGTTCTCCACTGGCAACTTCTTAGTGTACTTCTTGATTACTGTCTTGTGCTCCGTGTACTTAACTGGTCTATAATCAATATATTCATCCATCATCATCACTCTCTTCTTACTAATATTTTCTGGCTTATAAAGGTTCTGTTTTAGAGAAGAAAAAAAAAACTGGGTTTGGTTATGAATTTAGAGGATGAAAAAGATGTATGGAGAGAGAAAATGCAGAGAAATAAGTGAAACATTCAGAGAATTCACTCATTTATAGGATCATTTTGGGGTTATATAGAAATAAATATTTTATATATAGTGAAAATAACTGTTATATATATTAGTTTTTACTAATTTATTTCCTTTTCTATGTTTTCATTTTCGTTTCTAGTACTAGAAGCCGCATCCATGTTAGCAAATAGCAGGATGACACATGTGTATTTGAGATATCTTCCTCAAACCTCCAAAATGACTTTACATTTGCGCTGCTTTACAGCGTCTATTCCATCTAAAATTTCGAAATGCATATCGTGCAACTCCATGATACCCAAACAAAAATTTAGTATTTCAATATCTTATAAAATATCAATAGCATATCAAGTTATAAGAGAATAAATGTTTCAAATTATTTTAATGTATTTTTGTCACAAAGACAGTTCAATATTATTCAAAATAAAATGACATGTGTTTTTTTAAAAAGATGTAATAGTATATTTTAGTTGATTTTCTTTTTTCATTTTGTTTGGAAAAATTGTAAAACTATACAGTTGTATTGAATAAAAAGGAGTGTATATGTTACTAAGGTTGAAAGATATACTTCTGAATTATAATGACTACACTAGCATCCCCTTCGACCGACATTTTGCACTGACTTTCTTTAGCGGTTTTGTCCATGCATTCATTTCATATGAACAACCTGTCACGTGCTGTGTTTTTCTTGAGTGCTTATTCAATAGCAGAGATTCTATTTGAGTAAATGTTAGTTTTTTTTTCTCTCTTTTCCTAAAGTACATGTTTAATACTCCCTCTGTTTTATTATAAGTGTCGTTTTAGACTTGTGCACACGGATTAAGAAATAATTTAATTTTGCATATTTTCAATATAAAAACATCATTACCGATATAATTCAACCAATAGAAAAATAGAATAGAGAATAAAGTTAATAAATTTTGCATTGAAACTCTAAAACGATACTTATTTTGCAACGAAAAAATTCTCTAACACGACACTTAATATGAAACGGAGGGAGTATATTTGTTTCTCTTCTTGTATGATTTTGTTTCCTCTCTTATCAGTGTATCTTAAGCAAAAACGGTAACAAATCTTTTTGAAAAAACCTTGTTATTTACAGTGAGGACTGAAGAGTAAACTTGGCTGGCAACCTAGGACTTAGCGCCATTTATCCCAGTTTTTAAAAAGACTTTATTTTTGTTACATTCGCTCCCGCCAATCAATTAATTTTCGTATTTGAGTTTTATTCTCAGCTTTTTAACCCAATTTTTTTTTAATAATACTAACATTTATTTGTGATACGTTTATAAATTTTATATATGTATACAGAAAGTTTATAAATTATATGATCCGATTGTTAAGAAAATGTAGACTTAAATTGTACGTTTTTTTCTAATCAAATATTCAAATAAAGACTTCTCTTTCATTTTGTCGTTCTAACGTTTCCAATAATATTTGCTCCAAAAAACAATCCGAGTTCAAGGCCTGGATCGAACGTGAGTACAAGCGTTATTCATGTTACTGTGTTCCTTGTAATATGGCATTAGTTTAGTAGAAAGGATCATAAAAGGGCACGTGAGAGAAGTGGAGGACGATTCGATTCTGAAAGAACCAAAGTGGAAACAGAGACATGGAGAATCATTTGGATTGACAAAGACAACCCCGAGGTTTAGTGCAGTGTTCTTGGCCACTATCCTCCATTGAGCCAAGTACTGACCAATCTAAGTATCTATATATTTTTTTTAACACAGACCAGTCTAAGTATATACTATATTATATCCGTCTACTTACTAAAGACTTTGACATAAAATTTCCATAATTTGGAGCTTTGTAGATATATAACACTCAAAAAATTTAGAACCAAAATCAATGTTTCAGTGGAAGGCGTCCAAATCCGATAGTACATTTTTGTCATCAAAACTTTGAATAATGGTCTTTCTCCACTTGTTTAGGTGGGGGGGGGGAGGGGATAATAGGATGATGGAACATAAACTGCGACAATCGTTTCGATATCGAATTTTCTTGCTAACCACGACGGAGTATCGCATGAACGGACCTAAAATCTGTAGCATAAGGTGATCGATATATATATATATATATATATATATATATATATATATATATATATATGTATGTATATGTATATATGTATGCAACACATGAGTTAGTTTTTCTTGCTACGCCAGTTAACAATAAAACATCATGATCACTGCAGTTATTCGGTGATACGGAATAGCTGGTAAAAAGGTTATGCTACAGACTGCGTTACGCACAGAGCTAATTTAAATACGTGCATATGGACGGTATATCTACGGTTCTGGACGAAGAATCCACATAGAAATGAAAGCGACTTGGTTCACATAAAATTAAGGAGAAAAATGCATTCTGAAAAGAAGAGCCTCCATTCAAAATGGCAAAAACGTTGAAAGCTTTATCCCCATTAATGGGTTATTCTTATATATTTCATTGGTCTTGGTGCATAGCTTTAAACTAAGAGTCTATGAGCTCGAACTTTGATGGACAATTAAAGACTTGAGAAGCTCACCGCTTGAGTAATTATTTATGATAAACAAGTTAACGATACCATGTGAGTTTTGAGTTTTCCCAAGTTAATGTATGTCTTGGAGCAGAAGCTACGTGGTCGCAACTCGTGAGTACTATTCAAGTCATTCTCGTCGACAGTCTTGGTTAACAAGCAAGAAATGTTGGTCTTATTGTGTAAATCTAATATATAGTTTAAATATTTATCTTTAACCTTTTAAAAAAACAATGTTCATATTGTCAAACGTACACCAACAAAGTTAGTAGTCAAAGTTTCGTACATATGTTTTAGTGATTGTATTATTATGTATAATGATAACAAAATTAAAAATGTATTACAAAAAAATAGAGAATTCAGAAAGATATAGCAAGGCTAATCTGTATTTGTTTATGCTGGAAAATCCGCAAAACTTGGGATAACAAGTGGAGAGTCACCTTCGTACGGTTGCCATGAGACATGCAGCAAAGCTAATAATTCAAAATAGTTTTTGATGTCTACAACTATTATCAAATATGCCAACTTTCAGAAAATAACTATTATCAACATGTTTATTTAGATAATACTCCTTTCTAAGCACTACTTAGTTGACAAAGCGCGTACTGATAATAGAGTAAACGTTTGTTAGTGTATTTTTATTATACAGTCGTTAAAAGGTACATAGTGATCACTACACTTTTAAGGTTTGATTATATTTTACATTTTTACTTGTAAACGAAGAAGCCGTTTTATTACTATTTTTTTTAACAGGAATGTCTTTGATTGATACGGTTTCAACTTCTAGCAATAAATGAAAGTGAAACACATTGAGCGGAGGCCAGCAAGGTTACGATTCTCATATTCATCTAAGACAACGGGAGATTGGTAATCTCCAAACTCGTGTTGTAATTAAGGTCTTTCTTGAGCGTCAAGGATTTTTATTAATCCAATTTAATAAGGAGCCTGGCGTTCACCATGCTCTCCTGGGCAGTGGGCACGACCTCTACCATCCAAAATTAAAATCATTCTTTTGCTAAGTTATATACTACTTTATACAAGTTTTCAGGCATTTGTGTGTTCGGCTATATCTATATATGTAGAAGTGGATATCGAACTTGACTCGTAAAACTTGTTGTATTAATGTACAAGAGGAAGAGTATATATACTATACAAAGGTCGGTCTAGTGAACCGATAAACATTATCTCTAACCAACTATATTTATCTCTAAGCACAACAAATATATCGCAAATATATCGCAAATATGAGATGATTATCTCAATACTCCCCCTCACGTTGGAGCATGAGGATCATGAATGCCCAACTTGGACAGCAAATGACGAAATTGTGCACGCCCCAACGCCTTTGTGAGAATGTCAGCCACCTGATCCTGTGTTCGGATGTGAAACAACTTGATCAAACCTGCCTGAACTGCATCTCGAACAGCATGGCAATCATTTTCAATGTGCTTGGTACGCTCGTGAAAAACAGCATTAGAAGCTATGTGTATGGCAGCCTTACTGTCGCAGTAGAAACGTGTAGACTGCTGCTCGACATCCAACCCCTCAACATCTTTCTTAACCACTTGACTTCACGCAATGCAGCTGCCATGGAGCGGTATTCGGCTTCGGCGGAAGAGTGAGATACTGTTTTCTGCTTTTTGGTCTTCCACGAGATCGGAGAATCACCAAGCATGACCACAAAAGCACTAAGAGAACGTCTGGTAAGAGGACACGACGACCAGTCCGAGTCGCAGAATACTGTCAAAGACAAGTCAGCAGAAGAACTAAGCATGATGCCCTGACCAAGTGACCCTTTAAGAAACCGTACTACACGAAGAGCAGCCTGCCAATGATCCTCCCGAGGCTTCTTCATGAACTGCGACAAGATATGCACAGAATAACTCAACTCTGGCCTAGTGTGAACAAGATAAATCAAACGTCCCATGAGCCTGCGATACTTCTTTGGATCAGTGAGAACCGGACTTGTACTGACAGCAAGCTTGTGATTTTGCTCCAAAGGTGTAGCCGCAGGTTGACACCCAAGATTGCCCGTGTCTGTGACTATATCAAGCGCATACTTGCGCTGCGAGACAAAATTCCTTCTGGACCTCTGCTTACTTCAAAACCAAGAAAATACTTCAACTTGCCCAAATCTTTCATGGAGAAACACTTCCCAAGATACTCTTTAAACTTCTGCAACATGCGAGTGTTGTTACCACAGATGAGCAAGTCATCAACATAGACAAGCACACGCATCTCAAGTCCTTTGCGACTATAAACGAACAGACTGTAGTCATCATAGGACTGATCAAAACCGAATTTCAACAAAGCATCAGATAGTTTCTTGAACCAGCAGCGAGGAGCTTGCTTGAGTCCATACAACGACTTACGCAACCGACACACCTTGTTAGGATGTGTATGACGATAGCCAGGTGGTATCTTCATGTAGACTTCTTCTTGTAAGTCACCATGGAGAAATGCATTATTAACATCCATCTGATACACTTCCCAATTGTTAGCAGAGACAAGACGAAGCAGCAAACGAATGGTAGTCATCTTGATAACAGGAGCAAACGTTTCTGTATAATCTTCTCCTGCAACCTGCTTGTTTCCGCAAGCCACCACTCGCGACTTGTGACGCCGAACTGTGCCATCTGCATTGTACTGAATTTTGTAAACCCACTGGCTTGCAATAGCATTCTTGCCCGGTGGAAGATCAACAATGTCCCACGTGTGCTGATCTTCAAGAGCTACAATTTCCACTGTCATTGAGTCATCCCAGATCTTCTGACCAACAGCTTCTTTAAAATGTTTAGGCACAACTCCAGCTGTGATTGCAGCTAAAAACACTTGATGTTGTGGTGAGAACTGAGAATCACAAATATAATTTGTTAAGGGATACATAGTGTTACCTTGGACCGCGCTAGAGGACTTAGAAACGGAGACGGAATGAGCGTGAGGGGTTTGTGAAGACGACTTCAGTACCGTTGCGTTGTACAAAACAAAGTCCTTTAAGCGAACGAAGGAACTGACTTTCGTTGACCTCTACCAAGCTCTTCAACAACTTGAGGTTGAACTATTTCAGATTCACTTGCAGAGGCCGGAACACTTGCACTCTCAGAAACAGGAACCGGACCAGGTACTTGTTCTGCAGTTTGTTCTGCAGCTATGTGTTCTGTTTCAGTAACTGCAGCACTTTCCTGAGACGAAACATCAGTATCTCCAACAGCAGCCGACTCTCCGACAGTAACTGGAACAGAAGTCTCGACATCCATGGTGCTCCCCCTTACATCTGAAGGTATATCAATATGCCAGTCTTCATCAGAAACAGGAGCCAGAGGCACCGACGAAGATGGCAAAGGCAGAGAAGGTGTTTGTTGAGCAAAAGGAAACACATCTTCGCGAAAGATCACGTCACGCGACACAAAGAGCTCTTCTCGTTCCATATCATAAACTTTGTATCCTTTCTTACCAAAAGGGTAACCAAGAAATGCACAGAGCCGACTACGCTGACCGAACTTGTCTTTACTTCTTGCAGCTCGATGAACATAACACGCAGAGCCGAAGACACGAAGAAGACTGTAGTCGGGTTTACACCCATGCAAAATCTCATACGGTGACTGACCTTTATGCAGAGCAGTCGGTGTTCGATTAATCAAATAAGCAGCTGTTAGGACTGCCTCTCCCCAAAATCTGACAGGTAGACTCGCCTGGAAGAGCAATGCTCGAGAGACATTGAGAATGTGTCTGTGCTTGCGCTCAACTCTCCCATTCTGCTGAGGCGTCCCAACACAAGACGTCTGATGAACAATTCCTTTTTCTCGAAACAAAGACGAAAGGCACATGAACTCTGTTCCATTGTCACTCCTCACTGTTTTGACAGACTTGCCAAACTGTTTCTCAGCATACGAAAGAAAATTTGTGAGCACCACACGAGCTTCAGACTTCGCAAGCATGAGATAAGTCCATACAGCACGAGAAAAATCATCAACAATAGTCAAAAAATACACTGCTCCGCATGAAGAAGGTACGCGGTAAGGTCCCCAAACATCAACATGAATCAATGAAAAACAATCGTCTGATTTATTAAAACTGTCTGGAAACACTTCTCTAGTCTGTTTAGCTCGAAAACAAACGTCACAAGGACTAGAGCTAACAGAAGATGACAACATAGGTAAAGAAGAAAGCACTGAAAAACTCGGATGCCCCAAACGCTGATGCCACAAAGCTTGATCAGTAGAAACTTTAACCTTGTGAATCTTTGCAGTAGCCACATCCGTCAGAAAATAAACCCCATCACGCTCCTCACCGGTTCCAATCAGAGTCCTCGAGAAACGGTCCTGCAACACACAAACTGCATCAGAAAAAGTGGCAAGACAACCAGTCTGTTTCAAAATTTTCGAAACAGAGATAAGGGTGCAGTTAAGTGCAGGAACATATAGCACTTTATCCAAAGAAATTTTCTTAGACAAGGGAAACGTCCCCATGTTCATTGCAAACGTTTTACTCCCGTCTGCAAAGCCAACAGAGCACGGTGGAATAGACACTACATCCCTCAAACACGTGAGATCCCCGGTCATATGATGGGAAGCCCCAGTGTCAAGTATAACATCACCAAACTTAGCCTTACCGGACAATTTATCCGCACCAGACTTCTCCTGAATCAACTGAGAAAGAACCCTCCACTGCTCAGGTGTGAACTCGGGAAAAGCTGATGAATTGGAACTTGTGGCATGCGCTACAGAGGCCTGTCCTCTACCACGCCCTGCTCCGTTAGAGCCACCACGTCCACTCCTTCCTCGTCCTCTGCCAGAACCACCACGGTCAGAACGTTCAACCCACCAATCTGGAAAGCCAACCAGCTGCCAGCACTCTTTCTTTTCGTGACCAGAACGACCACAATTAGAACACGTTCTGTCTTTACTTCGCAAGATAGATGAGTCTGATCTGGAACCAGTCTGAGCTTCATCAACGGTATGACGAGCAACAAAACCCACTGCATCCTGCTGTTGCTCTTGAGCTCGTGCACCATTCAGTCTCTGCTCCTCTCGTATGACTTTCGAGTAAACTTCTCCAATCGATGGCAACGGATCCATGCCAATGAGGGCAGTACACAAAGATCCAAAGCGAGAGTCATCCAGTCCCATGATAAATTGATGAACTTTATCATCATCACGTTCCTGTCTGATCTCTTCTGCTACTCCACACGTACACATCGGCAGCGGCCTGTAAACAGCCAACTCTTCCCACAGAGTACACAGACGACCATAGTACTCCAGAACCGACTGTCCTTCTTGTCTGCAAGCCGCTTGTTGCGCCTTTATTTGATGTATTCGAACTTTGTTCCCAACAGAGAAACGCTGTTTAAGACTCGCCCACAACTGACTCGCCTCACTAACAAACGTAACCGAAGACTTTACTTTAGGATCGATCGACGTACGAATCCACCCTATCACCATTGAGTTCACTGCAACCCAATTCTCGTAGTCAACACTATCACTCGGCGGTTTCTTCACGGCACCATTAACAAACCCTACCTTACGCTTGGCCTGAAGAGCATTCAACATCTCGTTTGCCCAAAGGTTGTAGTTTTCTCCGTTCAACATGACCGGAGTAATCATCGCACCAGGGTTGTCAGAACTGTGAAGAGTATACGGTGTTGGAACAGAAACCTCTGTTTTCTCACCGGTCTTCGCCAAAACACCCGACGTGTCACCGTCTTTAACATCATCACCTCCTGCCATCGAACTTCGAAAGACAGAAAACACTCAGAAACTAGAAAACTTTTTATTGATCGCTTGTAAGCTCTGATACCATGTAGAAGTGGATATCGAACTTGACTCGTAAAACTTGTTGTATTAATGTACAAGAGGAAGAGTATATATACTATACAAAGGTCGGTCTAGTGAACCGATAAACATTATCTCTAACCAACTATATTTATCTCTAAGCACAACAAATATATCGCAAATATATCGCAAATATGAGATGATTATCTCAATAATATATAATAGCAAACTTAATTTTGTCCTCCTATGACATCAGCAATTTTTTATAGGAAAAAAAATAAAAATCCAAAGGTGGAGTTTGTTTTGAATATATAATCTAACGCATGAGATTTAGTTTCAAAATAAAACCATGACGTCATCTTCCACTGGAGCAATGGTCACCAATTTACAGCTCTTCAATGGCGCCTCTTTATACAAACCGCAGTCTGCAGAGCGTTTTCTTTTCACAAACTGCAGAACGTTGTCTCTTTTGAGTAACTTATTGTTTTTGTCACTTTTCAGTAACTTATTAATAAAATAGATTGTACAAGTTTGTTCATCAGATTCTCTCTTGCTCATTGTTATTACCCTCCAAATCAAAACCTGGTAAAAAAAAATCGCTGGACACTCTTGACTGCTGATGGATTGTTGTTCCTGTCGCCC
Source organism: Raphanus sativus (assembly GCF_000801105.2). NCBI lineage: Eukaryota > Viridiplantae > Streptophyta > Magnoliopsida > Brassicales > Brassicaceae > Raphanus > Raphanus sativus. Next base: position 35,717,133 of record NC_079512.1, read on the forward strand.
TCTCTCCTTTCCTCTTAATCAATTTTCTCACTTTTTCTCGATTATGTGGTCGTAGTTATTATATACAAATTGTATGCGTAACTAATAATCCCTAATTATGAATGGGCATAATTATTCCAACAACACCCAATTAGATTTTGAAAGAGATGAATAATTCTCTTTAAATCACCGAGTCAAACGTTTGAGAAAAGAAAAGTGTAAAAAGGGTTAAAACCTATGGTTTAAAACAGTACGCGGCTGTGGACAGACGTTCGGCGGCAAGCATAAACTCTGATTGGGTGTTATTTTGTAACGAAATTGGATCTATACAAAAAAAAATCTTTTTTTTTACAGTTTTTTATCAAAAAAAATCAAAATCTAATGGTGAGATTTGTGCCTAAAAGATATAATCAAATGGTTAAGATTTTGTTTAGGAGTAAATGTATGACGTCCTAGATTCATTATAGCAAGCGTCTTCATCCCACCAAATCATAGCTCTTCAAAGACGTCCCTTAAATAATCTGTCGATTTTTTCTTATAGCAAGCGACGTCACCAAATCATAGCTCTTCAATGGCGTCTCTTAATTAAATTGTCGATTTTTTCTCATATCCCCGCACCAATCATCATCCCTTAAGAGTTGTGTCTTTGTAGAATGTTATATATTGAAGAGATTGTAACCGTTGTTAGAGTTATTTGACGCTTTCCTCCATTCTCTCCTTGGCTACTTATCTATCTCCCTGGATATCTAATCTCTCTTTTTCATTTCCATCTGTTGCTGAGGATGTTCTTCCTCTAACCCTCTACTTCTCAGATAATTTAACTTTCGTATTCTGTCTCTGTTGAGTTTCTGATGAGTTTATTATCTCTGTTTTATTTCTGCAATTTCCAACCTATTTCCCTGCAAATATGTCCCTGATGAGTTTCTGGTGAGTCTGCTATCTCTCTTCGTTTCCAATTTCCGTTTATGTTGAATTTACTGTCCCCTGTTGAGTTTTCAGATGTATTTCTTTGCTATTACTCAATTTACTGTCCCTGTTAAGTTTCTTATTCTTCCCATTCAGAATATCGATAAAACCCCTATTCAGTACAAGCCTTTTCCTATCATAATAGGAAGAAGGTACCTTTCAAACTCATTTGGCGTCCATATTGGTGAAACACCAATGAACAGAAAGGAGTATTTACAACTAAATTTGCCTGATTTTACAAAATTTGCCTGACTATGGACCTCTAACGAACATCGCCTTTAGTAACCCAAGTTCCTACAATCATTGTTGGGAAGGATGTATCCCATGGTTCCCCCTGACGAGCCTGTAATACCAACTGTAGACAGTGGGCACTTGTCACATTGCTTCCTCTGCCATAAAATCTCTGTAGGTAATATTGTAACTAAAATAACCAAATTTGTTGGCTTTTATGATTAGGGAGATAGATAGAAATAACTTTTAACATACATCATTTGAAAAAACATGTTGACTATGTATACATGGTTTCTTTATAATTACCGGTTACGTTCTAAGATAAATCATCTATTTTTGTAATCTTGAAAATGGTATACAATGTACATGAACTGCAAAAAATTGGCCAGGTCCTTAAATAAACTAAGAACAAAAGATTTGTCACACGTAGGGGTGAGCAGCAGTAATTTACAGATACCATCTATGTAGATGTTAAACATAAAAAAATATTATATCCAATTATTTTTTGGTTGAGAAGGATTAATTATACCAAAATTGTATTATGAGTAGATTGAATAATTTTTTTTCGCATAAATTTGATTTCTGTTAGTCTATATATTTATTTTTTGGTTGAGAAGGATTAATTATACCAAAACTTATCTTTCTTTTAAAACTTGAATGCGTAACTTTTTGAACAATTACCAATTATGTTGAAAGAGAGGAACTATCTTCTTTTAATCATTGCAAGTCGAGGGAGACAACCGTTTGGAAAAACTGAAAAAGTGTAACACGTATGTAAAACTGATGAAACTGATTATGTATACCTCGTAACATATTAGTTTTTCTACGTAGCTTAGGAAGTTGCTTATATACAGTCAGTACTTAAAATCATTAGTTTCGTTGTGCCATGTTAGCTTGGTGCGACAGTTAGACAAAAAAATACATTATCATTTTATTCATTCTTTTTTTTTTTGGGTAATGAATCTGGACTTCTTGAATCTTGTTTTTTGGTAGAGTAGAGTAATAGTTATTGAAGGATAGAAGACTTCTTGAATCTTGTCATGAAAAACTTAATGGAGAAGACGAAGAGGGGCTGGGCAGGACGAGTGTTCTGGCCAAGAGAAAACAAAAAGATTTCCTATATTGCTCACAATTCCTACAGTACCCGGTATCGTAGATGATATTTCGCTTCCTTGTGAAAATCATAATATTAAGCGAGTTATTGTATATATAAAATCAATTTTGCTCGCAATAGTTTCAAAAAATCTGATATTTGAGGAACTTACAAAAACGGAAAAGGTGTAAGATTAAGTTTATTTGTAACAATATGATTTGGTCAAATTGTACGGACTACATCAATTTTATGTATAGTATTTAATGATAGTTTTTAGTAATAAGAGTTATAAATATGGTATGTTCTGTTTCGAACAAAAATTCTATGTTTTGTATGAGGCAATATTCACTGGAGCAAAAATTGACAACAAATAATTTTGAATTAAACCAACCCAAAAATTCAATATATGGAATAGACTAAAGCTAAAGGAAGAGGCAAAAAGGTCATAGTGGACGAGGAACATCGTTCTATAGTTAGTTTGTTTCTATTTTATCATTTAGGATTCATTGTTGGATCTTAGTCTAGGATCAGTGCCGGTCCAGCATAATCTCATGCCTAAAGCAAAAAAAAATTATCTGCCCCGTAAGTACAATAGGTTGGTTCGAACTAGGGTTGTTAGGAATATTTATAACAGCTTTTACCACTAGGCTATGTACAGTTTTGACAAATTTGGTGCCCCTTAAATCTTAATATCTTTTGGCGCCTAAAGCCCTAGCTTGTTGGGCTTTAGGTCAGGGCCGGGCCTGTCTAGGATCTTACTGTATCCTTTGATTGTTGCAATCTTTAAAGTCTCCTAATGTTTTTGATATATTTCACTTTCAATATTCATGGAATTGTGAGTTTCATGTATAACAAGCAAAAAAATCATTTGATTTTGGCTATAATTTTTAATTGCACACTATATGGAAAACATCAATAAATTATGAAATAAGGTGCTTCAGTGATTTGATTCTTTAGACTGAAACAATGGCTTGTTGTTTTTCATGATTATTCTCTTTCTTGCAAGCTCTCGTAGCATTGACAAAAAATGAATGGTCTTTGTTTGAGAAACTCTTTAAGAAGTAAATGTGGATCACGTTTCAAAAGTATATTGATAGTCAGTGCTCTTGAAACAATAGTGTATTTGTGTGCATATCTAATTTGGATATTAAAGAATTTTAAGCTTTTTAACCTACTCGGTGTTACTTGAATTTGATCTCACATTTGTGTTTGGACTATGGTAAACAATGTGTGCACGCACTATCAATAACGAATCCGTTGTTGTTCTGAGTCTAGCTGGTTAGGATATTGGGCTCTCTTCCAAGATCCCCGGGTGCAAGTTCTGGCAACGGAGGATTCTTTTTTTTACTCCCTTTTAGTGCTGCTGGCTATAAAAAAAAAAGTAACATGACATTCAGATTAACAAATTTCTCACTGGACATCAGTAAGTACATTATTTAAGATAAAAATAAAGTAATTTATGAATAATGGTACCTTCAAAATGGTATTTTTGAAAATTCTCCATTGAAATATGATTAAACATTGTGCTTGTGTGTTATTTGTAATTTCCAAACCGCTTTTTAATTACATTAGAAACTCTATAAATTATTACTTGATAAATTAATAAATACTATAAACTAATAACTTTTTTTGATTCTAAGTTGGACCGGTTCAAAATATGACAAAAATCGATAGTATAATAAAATAATATTTTTTAGAAAATATTATGTAAATTTATGGTCCCATTAAAATTATAAATAATTTATATATATACACATTTATATAAGTATGAATCAACCATTATGTTGTTTTTTATATATTTACAAAGAAATTATTTTTATATTTATTTGTAATAAAAAGTTTCATATCTCAGAAGTTTTTTCCCCAGTAATAATAAGGTCAAGATTAATTTTATTTATAATTGTAAATAGTGTGGCTTACAAACTGCTATTAAATGTTTTTTTGAGTTAACTAACATTATCGATATTTTATCTTTTTCATAAATTCTTCAATTGATCGGTACTTTAGAATAAAATATAAAATAAAATAAAATAAATTTATAATAATTCAAACTAAACTTGCATATATGTGTATAGTATATTTCACAAAATTGTGTATACTAAATATATAGTTAATAGATGTGAGAGAAAAAAAACACAAATAACAAACTTTTCAAAGAATAAATAAATAAATTTATTAAATTAAATAAAATCAATTTTAGTAAAGAATTCGCTGACAAAAAGTAAAAAAACTTAATTGACAGGAGAAATAATTTACAATTATTTTAACACAAACATAATTATATACAATTATTGACAGGAAGTAGCTAAATTATTAACTATTTTAATACAAACACTTGATTTTAGCAGTTCTAAATGACAATTATATACAAAATTTACTGTGCACAAAATTAATTGACAGGAAAATTAATTTACAATTAAAAAATTATTAAAATAATTTCAAGAAATGAATGGAATTACATATCTTGTAGTCGTTCTTGGCATCTTAAGGTAACTTAAATGGATTTAAATATGATTTAATTAAATAATTTACATATAACAATACTAAGTCTTATTAAAATAAGTTTGAAATTATCGTCAAAAATGATTCATACACAGCATTTATAACCACATTCAACAAAGATATGACCAGAATTTTGCGTAAATCAGCAACTAACTTGGTTAAATTTCAGATAAGGCTATTATTTATAATTAATTGTAATTTATAGTGTATAAACTAATACTCCCTCCGTTTTGTTTTATTTGATGTTTTGGAAGAATTTGTTTGTATCAGTTTATTTGACGTTCTCAAAAACCAAGGTAAATTATAGTGTTAAATGACTCTATTTGCCCTGCATTTATTATAGATTACATGTTCTCCACGATAAGATGAAGTCAATTAGTGAAGGATAGAAAAGATATTAGACTGAGTGTCTTAATCTCCGTGCAAATCAGTAAAACGTCATATAAAGAAAAACAGAGGGAGTACTATATTTTAAAAAACTCCTAAATGCAGGAACAATCAATAAATGATTTGAGTGATAACGTAGTTATCTTCTTTATTTCAGAAAAAAATATTGGTAAAGTTTTTCAAATTTAGTGTGAAAGTCACATCCTTTAATTATAAGTCAACTTAGTTAGGTAAATGGTTACATAAATGACATGCAATCCAATTAATATGGAAGATGTACAATACAATTGAATTTTTTTATGCTTTTAGTTAATGACTAACACACAAACTTTGGTATTTAATTTTAAAGACAGACAAAAATATTATAAAAGATGTTACAAAAGAGATTATCAATAAATTATATGGAACTGATTACGAGGCTTCAGGAATGTGATGGTAAATTTTTCAGAAGATAATCATACAAAAAATAAAATAAATTAGCAATGATAGCTATAGATATAGAAAAAAATAGCAGATGGCAATCTAAATGCAATGAAATATAAACCAAAGAAATAAGAAGTCTAAAATGAAAAAAAAATGAAGATAAATATATCATTTAATATTACAATGCCACATCACAACAATTTATGTTGTTACGCATAATTTTTTTAAAAAATCATTTTTCATGCACATAATTTATTTAATATTCATATATTTTATAAATACTCAGTTAGACGGATACTTATTTATTTCTAAAATAATTATAATATTACACATCAATTTTTTTAACAGTTATTACAAAATTAAATGAACTAAATATTAAATAAAAAATAAAATTCAATATTCCCGGGCGTTTACGCACGGGGTTGTTTCCTAGTAACAATAATTAAAAACCCTTGAGCCGTTAGCTAGATTTGAAAAAAGGTTATGATTCTTATAAAATACTATAGTATCCTTTATAAAATGGTTCATAATGGTTTATTCAACTTATTTGGGTTGCATTGGGAGTTATTAGTCTTGCTCTTGCCATTTTCTCTTGAAAATTGATATTTTGACTTCTTATGGTGGACAAAAAAGACTTCTTAAAATATCTTTTCATGTATGTGGTACATGAAGCATTCCTCCGGTTAGGATGGGCTGATATAACATGATAAAGTCTTAGTGGACTTTGATATAAATAGTGATTTTGTGGGATATTTTTAGGATAATCCGTTACACTTACGTAAAAGATTTGATATTTGAGTTTTCAGAATCAGCCATGTTTTTCAGCCATAACTTGCCGCACTGCTATGAGTGATAGTACATTGTTCACAAACACGAAACCGGAAAATTAAATGGCTTAATCACGGTTTAGAGCAATATGGATGTAGTATATTCCTTCCTCGGATTTGCAAAAAAAAAATGAAACTAGTTTCTCGCTCTTAGAGTTAGAGATATCACGATTTGAAGTTTATAGGAAATGATACAATCCCTCAACTTGGAAATTAAGCAAGCCGGATTATATCTTAGTATATCTAGGTGAATGGTTAACGGCCAAAATATGTATTCATAACGACTAAACTCGTAAAGAAAAAAAAATACACAAAGCAATAACTTTCTGAAGTCCAATACTGAAGAGGAAGACACCTAAATCAAACACTACAAGAAAATGGTCGAAAATAGGGAAAAAAAATTCAGTGGTAAGACAATTATTAGCAAGGTAGTCTTCAAGTTGAGTCAGTGATCTTGTTTGCTGAGTTCCTTTTTTGCGAAAAATGTGGCTTATCTTTGCTTTTTTTTTTCTATGGATGGCAAATTGGCGTTCGCATGTAATATTTGTTAGGTTTTTTGGTTGTTATGCCTCAACCTAGAACTTCTCGAAATGCATTGGTTCTTTGGAAAGGCTGAGCTGGTGTAGTCATCTCGTTGCTCTCTTTTGTTACGATCCTATGTTTTCTTTCTATGGTGTTGTTAGTTGGTATTATGGATGTTCTTTAAATTTTGTTTCTTCCCGTAATTTGTTCGTTGGTTTAAGCTTATTTCAGTTCCAATGGGAAAACCATCATTCAGTAGAAGAACACAGAGAATAAAGAGAGCAAACTGGGAACGAGATGACTTAAAGTTTACAAATTCCATGAGATTTAAATGAAAATGGGAGATCATGCGATTTCTTACTGATCTCAGTCTTCACAATTTTTTTTTTTAATAAGACAGAAAAGTTTATAAATATGATTACATAGAAATGAGAAGAGTTCTTTTAGGTTATTAAAAGGGGAAAGTCCTTGGGGGGGGGGGGGGGGAGAGTGGTCAGCCCATTCCGTACTTTTGAGTCCAGGTACGGGCAGTAGACTCGTACTTGTTCTTGTCAGTCTTGTACATGTGAGCAATCTCCGGAACCAAAGGATCATCCGGGTTCGGATCCGTCAACAACGAACAGATCGACAGCAGCACCTATATATATTCACAGATTTTTGAATAAATAACATACTGATTTCAATTGTAGCTTGGACTATTACTTTTTGGCCCCATCTAGCTTGTGTTGTTCTATGGGATCTGGGGAAGTAAGAAAAGAAAAGGGGGAAAAAACCTTGGAAATGGTGAGGGCAGGACTCCACTGCTCCTTCAAGATGTCGAGGCAGATGCTCCCATTGCTGTTGATGTTTGGATGGAACACCTTAGTCCTAAAAGCCACCTACAATTTTTTCATTTATTTTTTGGGGTCACACCACACCACCAGACACACATATGAGAAACTAAAGAAAGCACAACATGCAATGCCATCGATAGAGAGTAGTAGTGAAAGGAAGGGAAGTAACCTTGGGAGGTTTAAAAGGATAATCAGGAGGGAAATGAATGGTAACAAGAAAAACACCGCCAGAGTAAGGGCTGTCGGATGGACCCATTATCGTCGCTTGCCAATGGAACATGTCTTCCGCCACCGGTCCTGTCCAAAATATATATACGAGACCAAAAACTCTGTGAATATATAATAACTACCGCTGATCCAAAATTAAGTAAATAAAAGAAGATCAAATCTACGTCTTTTTAAAATGGCATCCCAGAAAAGTCACAACTGAAACCAGATCTAACCCAATCAAATAAAGTTTGAAACTTTGCTAAAATCAAAAAACAAGGGTTATTATTATCATGATGAACCTCATCTGTTAGATTTATAAATCTCAGCTGAATTTTACGCAAAACCAACCAAAAACGAAATCAGAGAGACGAACACATGATTCAGATCTAAGCAAAACGAGAGAGAGAGATCAATAATATCAAAACCAGAGCAAAAGAGAAGAACAAAAAAGCCAAGGATCCATCCATCAACATCATCAGGCAGATGAGCAACCAAAAAATAAAAATCGAATCGTAAAGTCACACCTGCGCTGCATGAAGTAGGAGGATCCTTCTGCAGATCCTTCAATTCCTTCAATATCCGTTTCGATGCCATCTCCGATAATCACCTTTTTACGATCCCACAATCAACAAAACAAAACGGTCAGAGATGCAATAAATAAATAAATAAAAAATACACACACACAGCTAATCAGTCATACGTTACCACGGAAAGATTCAACAAAAGCTAATACCTTTCACGTTTTTGGTTCAGCTTCTTAGCTTTAGATTCTTCGTTATTTAGGAAAAGAAAAGAGAGAGAAAGGAAACTGTAAATGGTTCTTCTCTTCTCTCTCTCTGTGGGTCGCGACCCACAATAAATAGGGTTGAGGAAAATATTCTGCTTCGTTGATTTTACTTTTTTTTCTTTCAGTGGGAGGGACTCTGCTTTATTCTTCTTTTTTTTTTTTTTGCTTATTAGAGGAGATACTAATAATTATAATATTGTTTTTTGGGTGGGCCTAACTTAGCGTTGCACTTACGGAATCAAAAGTTTTATTAAAAAAGAACGCGCTTGGTTCGTATCATGTGGCGCCGATTGCTCCATTCACATCAGGACGCGACGTCGTCGTTTTGGCTGTTAATAAGTCGTGTGGATCCGACGGTTGAGAATTGTAGTGACCATCTGGCGTCCATTTCCTTGCTTTCAAAGATTCCCATGGTTTTTGCAAAGGTCAATCAGTGGTTGATGTGACCATGATGAGCTTTCCTTTCAGGTACCTCATAAGAGACTTGTACAAGAGGCCTTGTTTGAATTCTTCGCATTTTCTGATTAAATTTGGGGTTTTCTTTGTTGTGTGTCTCATATTAGTAAAGGAAATTTGGTTTGGTTGGAAACAGTGTTTTACAATACGGTCTAGGCGCCCGTCTAGACGGCGTTTAATCGCTATACGGTAACCGACCGTATTGTTTTCTTATTATACAATGTTTTATGTGGATTTATATAATTTGGACGCATTATAGCGTTTAGACGGACATAATGTGGTTTACTCGGACGCCTAGACGGATTTTAAACATTAATATTAAAAAAAATAAACTACTAATATTATTATTATATTTTATTAATATTATTATTTATATTACTTTTACTTATTTTATGTATTTATATGACTGTATATATTAGTTTAATTTTTGCAAAATCATTTTAAATTTATCATCTTAATATACTTAAAATGGTTTTAATTTTTATAATTTAAAACTATTTATATATGTTAAACTATACAATTACACATAAAATTGTATTTAAAATATATTTTCAAAACTAATGTATATCTATACTAATAAAGTTGACTTGAAACTCTCTTCATTAAGCCACCTCAGCACACTCTATTCCAAATTGCGACACGTGGCAAATAATGGAAGAGCTTCTTTTTTTGCCTTTTGCTTCGAACTCTCGGATCTTCTTTTTCCTTCTTTTTTTTATTTTAAACTCGAGCACATGTGGATTTTATGATTATTCATTGGGTTATAAGCAAATAACAAAATTTGTTTTCATCGTTTAGAGTGATTATATCATTTCTGCATTTCATATTTATATTTTCATTATCAACTTCAAATAAATTCCTTTTAATTCATCTCACAATCACATGAAAAATTAGTGATCACATATGACTATAGAAAAACGCTTCTACGATTGCACAATATAAAATTTATTACTCAGGATTTGATATTAGAAAAAAATATTACAAAAACTACATCAACTATACAAAACAAATTTACTTACAAAACTCAGAAAGTTATATACTAATGTCGTTCTTATAACACTCATACAAATACAAATCATTACGTTACTACTTATAACAAAACAACAATCCATATATCACCCAGCGTCTGCATAAACAAAACAAAACTAATTTCCAACAAACATAAATTATATGAAACAAACCATATAATAAAACTCATACAAATTTAACCTATGATTCCAATGGTTTTCAAACACCGCCTCCTATACAAATTTAACTACTAAAAGTAGAAGGTTGAAAACAACATAAAAAACTAATAAAGCTCTCTACAGATTAGTCTTGATCAAAAGTAACAACTAATCATAAACTAAAACAGTCAATTCAACACAAACCATTAACTCCGAAAATTTAACGCCTCTGAATAAATTATCCTTTAAATAAAACACTAGAACAAGTCAAGAAAATAATATACTAAAACTCACCATATATAAGACATATCTTCACTACTAGGCCTGGGCATTTTAATCTGGACCCAAAAATCTGAACTAGAACCTACTCGAAAATATCCGAACTGGACCTGACCCGAAAATTTATAAATACCTATTGGGTCCAAAAACTTTCTACCCGAAAGAACCAAAAAGAACAGACAGAATTGACCCGGACTCGAAACGAACCGACCCAAATAGATCTGATCCAATTAGAACCAATTCATACCCAATTTAAAAACATAAATATCCAAAAACTATGTTTTGTTTTGTTCTGTTCTATTTTCTATATTTTATTTTATGATTTAGTTGAAATATTTGTTTGTTAACAATATTTTTTATTATTTTTTTAATATTTTCAAGTAATATGAAAATTTAAATCTAAAATTTAGAATTTAAAAATGTTCTATTTTAGTTTTTAATAGTTTTTTAAGTTATTTTGTAAATTTTAGATATATATGATATATTTTGACTAATGTTGTTGGAATTTGCGTATTTGTTTCTTTTTAGATCTTAAATAGTCGAGTCAGACCCGGACACGTTACGGACCCGAAAAATAATGGGTATATTACAAATATTTTAATTATAGACCCGAGCCGACCCGAATCTGAAAAGAACCAACCTAAATCCGGACCGAAAATTTAGAGTACGTATTGGGTCCAAATATTTTGGACCCAAAAGACCCATACCCGGAAGGAACCGGTCCGAACCCGACCGAAGACCCGAACGGTCAGGCCTATACACCACCTTATGCTCCCACAATGTAACCAAAAATGAATCCTGAACCACTTCTCTCTCATCACCCCACCAAACAAGAACTTCAGGAGAAAATCAACGGCAAACACTCCAAATCTACATTCACCGTCCCAACATACAACAATCCATCATTGATTTTCAGCTACTGTCTACTATCGAAAATCAAGATATATTTAATGACTCAACAACTGAAGCCATGAAATTCATGTTAACATACCATGACATTCACTGCCCAAACTCAGTGTTCCTTATTCAAGAAAATACCCAATACATGATGAATGTACAGAAAAACAATGACAATATCTTAACTAACGATTTTCAAGTTACTTTTACTATCAAAGACTACAATCAAAACAATACTGCAAGACTTGACGTTGATCTTATCATCACATATCTAGAGGGAGCCAATAAGTCTACAACTACAAAAGAGAAACACGATATATGCATAATATGTTTTGTAAATTACGAAACAATCTTAGCTCTCTCTCTTGCGGTCACACTTTTCATTTCTCTTGCATTGATCAATGACTTCGAACAATTCATTCAAAAAAAATGACTTCGAACAAACATAAACTGTATCATATGCAAGGAAAAATAATTTATGATTCCAACTTTAATACAATAAATAAGGGGGTTAATCATGTTTTAGTCTCCAATATCATTTTGTAATATTTCTATTTCTTTTATAATTAACACCCAAAATCAATAAGTATTTTTCCTTACTATGAACGTTTTCCAATCTCACCATTACATTCTCTTAGAAAACAAATCACAACAACAAATGAAATACTTCATTTCAGCCGAGAAAATCAATAAAAGTATGTGTACTTCATTTTAAACCACGTATATATACATTACACATAAAACAATATATACACCAATAAATTTATGTATAAAAATGCACAGATAGACAAAACAAACTCATCATAATCGTGGATAGCAAAATGATGACTGCTAATTTCATGAAGAATTAAGCACAAATACTAACCTCTATAGCAAAAAATGGTACAACATAAACAAAATATATATAAACACAATAGACAACCGCTCCGCGCGAAGCGCGGACAAACCACTAGTATATATTAATCTTATACTTATATTTTGTGTAAAAGTATATATCCGTATATACCCCGTTTAGACGTCCACATATACTACTAGGCGTTATACAGTCATCTAGCGCATAATGAACGTTTAGCGCGTTTTAGAACACTGGTTGGAAATAATAAGGTTCGCAAATTAGATTTCATCACAGTTAATTTAAGTGTATGATTAAAAATTAGATGGTGGCCCATGTTATGTCCGGAACTAGATATGTTTATTGGGCTAGTCTAGTCCAAAACTTGCAAAACTCACATATGGTACCAATATAACCAGAAGGTCCAGAAATAGTAATACATTTACCACAATACATGATCCAACAAGTGTTTTATACTCTTTGGAACTTTATTTTGTTGTTTATTTATCCGGGTTTGACTTTTCAAATGATCTCATGTTTGAGTAATGAAATAACTTTTGATGTAAAAAAAAGTGTTTTATACATTAGATGAATCAAAATTGAGCAAACACACAATAAGAATGGGTTCAGAGAGCGCTTGAAGATTACATCATATATGTGTCTTGGTACATTGGTATAGTGGTATTTTTAGAAGACTTGTATGAATCAAAATAATTAAGAAGCTCAATGGCTGCAACTTGGATGTCTCTATTAGTTACAAATGATGATATGTAACTAAAGATTAAAAACGAGAAGAAGAAGAATATGGATTCGTCTACCTCTGATGAAATAACATTAGTTTTCAAGCAAGGGACTGAGTTTGAGGAAATAAATTTAGAGGCTGTAGTGGTGTTTTCTTATACTCTTGTCAAACACAAGAGACAGATAGTAGTTTTGAGAGTAAAAACACCCATGCCTAAAATTTGAGGAGCTTGCAACCAGTATCCTCCCTCGAGAGTTTCTTTTTTGCTGGCTTCTGCTCTATTATATACCTCTAAGCTAAATGATATGGTTCACTAAACCGTGCGTGCATTTAATAAAGGAGGGGCTTCCACATCTATTTGATTATCGTCCTGGTCCGAAACCTTGAGACATCTCATACTATTTCCAAAACTTCCATTCTTGATCTGTTTGAACCATTTCTTCTGCTTCGGTGGCTCAGCACTTATGGCAATCGCAACGTCATTGGGGAAGAGATCACGTTTCACAAAAGCGTGCACCACCGTCAATACCAGGACACCTATCACCATCAGAGTTGCTGCTCCAGACATCACAACCGACAAGACCTGAGTTGCTACTCCTGTGACTTCGCCCGAGTATTTTATCGACGCAGTGGCCACCGCCGACATAGGAAACGTGTAAGCCCACCAAGCTAGCGAGAATCTGACATTTAGCCCCCACATATATATTAGATAACATATAATTAATTTGGTCTCTAGACTATGCTAATCATTTATAAACAGCTTACTTGAATCCACGGAAGAAGTTTATCCGAACAACCTGAAAAAAGAACCACCACAAGTGAAGTGATTAACATTTCTTGTGTAGCAAGCAACTTCCTCTGTTTTCACTGCGACTATGTTACTGAAGAAAAAATTACCAGAGAGAAGTACAAGAACAAGGAGATGAAGAAGTAAAGGCGTGAACCAATATCAAAAGAGCCGTAAAGCTGGGTCCAAGCCATGGAAGCGATAGCCGGTGCAGCCACAAAGAGGAAAAAGACAGGGTGTAGCTCTTTAGGTAACGTTTCGTTTGTGGGAAGTCTCTGATAGAGAGTCACAAACAAGACCAAATAATAAGCCAACCCTACGGCGAAGAAGAACATCGGTCCTTCTTCCAACCCCATCGATGCCCCAAGAAGTGCTCCAGCAAAGTTTCCGACGATGGCAAGGTGATTTGTAGGGTTAGCAACTTTGGAGAGGCGTCTTTGTCCACCAGACATCCACTGTCCGTAAATCTTCATTTCAAGAAACAAGAGGGGAGCCATCAAGAAGTACCAAAGGATAGAGGGAAGATTCGAGGTGATGGAATGTGGGATTCCGAGTGCCATGAAGAGGACTGATATGAGAGGAGCGAAGAAGAAGTTTACTCGGATGGGATGCTTGAACTCTCTGCGTACAGCTTGGAAGAAGAAGATGGTTTTGAAGAGGTAAGTGATGGAGACGGCCAGGAGGAGGAGGAGAGAGATCCACCAAAGCATGTGGTTGACCACTTGCGTCAAGTGCAAGAACTTCTCGGCTTTTGTGGTTGCTAAAGTCTTCCACATGATGGCTTGGCTGCTTACACCGAGACACATCCCGTACGATGTTATTGGGAAGCGTAGAAGAAACGGCCACGTTTTGTCCTCAGGCAAAACTATCTTCTCCTTCTCCTGTTCTTCCACCAATACAAAAACATCATAAGCTTCTCGAACTAAATTAATTTTCACTAGTTAATAATTCTTCTTTCTTAAAAAAACATTGGTTTTAAAGTAAGGATTATAAATATTTCTTCACATAACATATAAATAAACTTTAAACTGATATTAGACTCAATATGTGTTTTGCTTTCTTAAGTTGTTTTTTTTTTCCAAAGTTAATTCGAGTTTATTAACATGAATTAACAAACAGTTCAAGAACAAGCAAGAACAATACCTTGAGAGTTTCAAGTTCAGGGCCTTGAAGAGCGTCGAAGAATCTATCAGCGGTTAGAGGTTCAGTGATCTCTTTATCTTCCTCCTGCAACGAGCTGTCAACGGGTTTTCCACGTAAATTCGATATCTGACGTTCGAGCTTCCCTGACATGGTCCTGAATAGGTCATACCTCTTGTCATGGCAGTTTCTAAAAGCTTCATGGTCAAGAAACATGGAACCTCTAGGCATAGACTTGGAGTGAAACGTCATCTTCCTTGGTCCGGTTCGTTTCTCTAATCGTGAGAACTCTCCAGAACTTGATTGACGATGATTGTCTAATAGATCTGGAGTTGCTGGAGAAACTGAAGAACTAGCCGATCTCGGGTTATTCATCTTTACTTTGGTTTAGTACATAAATTTGGAACTGCACTTATAAACATATAAACCAAAGTAAAAAAAACGTCACATTCAAAGATATACATACTACTATCTATTGGATTAACTGTATTTAATATATAAACCATATATACTTACAGAGGAAGTGATGGAAACAGAAGACGTAGATCTGATCAGTGTAAAGAACATAGTAGTGTTTTATCAAACAAGAAAAAACAGAGTAGTGATTAGGTATGGGCAAGGGACAGTGGCTGCCCCCCCCTATATATAAGTCAAATAAGTCCACCGAGAGACCTGAATATACTGTATATGTGCGGTGAGAACGGGAGAGTTACGTAAAGTGCTTGCCGTTCAGATAAAGTTGTAGAGCTGTCGAAAGAAAAATAAAGTTTGATGTCTTTGCACTTTTGTCTTTATCGAAGCACTTGTGTTTTGACTAGTAGTGCGTTGTCTACAGTCACTTCTAATTGTCTTATTTGTTCGGTTCACAGCTAAAAGGATCTTTCATGAAGCGGTGATTTTTTGGTCTGAGATTTGTCCCATGCTATTGCCAAAAGAAGCTATTTGTGCAACAATATAACCTTCGCATTGAATATACAAACAATTAGGTTAAGAAACTCGGTGATAATTGTTCCTTGGAATGTGTGTTTTGGTGGACTCCAAAGTCAAACAGTAAACGAGAGAAGTGCCTCTTTGCCGTCTCGTTTAGCCGCGTCTCTACTTTTCACTAGTGTGTACATTCGAATATATAATTGGTTTAATGTGTATAATGATATTGGGCCTTCGAATACTAGTTTTTCATAGAACACTAATGGGCCTTCGAATACTAAATCTAAAAAATCAATATCCTCATAGGCTATTTTTATTAGAAACTTTACAAATGGTTGATTTTCCCGGCAAAAGGGTTAACGACCATAAGAGTTAACGCAAGCATTTCTATAGATAGAGGACGATCGTCCCACGCCCATCAAACCTATTTGTATTCTCCGTCGTCCACCAGATTCTTATTTACAACAAAAAGAATCCTCAACTACAAAAACTTGTGAGACCAAAACTAGCTTGGTTATTTGAGAAAGATAATTTAAAAAAAAACACAAAGACCACTTTTCTATTAGGGAATGCTTTTGGGTTTGAACCGAGGATTTGTTAGGCAGAAATGGAGCAGAAGAGTGTATTGTTTTCAGCGTTAGGCGTTGGTGTTGGGCTAGGTCTCGGGCTAGCGTCAGGTCAAGGTTTAGGCAAATGGGCAAACGGCTCGGTCACTGCAGAGGATGGGCTTACGGGAGAAAAGATTGAGCAAGAGTTGGTGAGGCAGATTGTTGATGGAAGAGAGAGTAGCGTCACTTTCGACGAGTTTCCTTATTTCCTTAGGTAAAACCAAGGAGGACACATAAACCTTGCTTGTCCTACAAGAAAGATGCATTTCTTTGAAAATGTTGGGATCATATTTATTCTACTCATCAAATGATGTGTCTGTATTTGATTATTGCAGCGAGAAAACTCGGCTTTTATTGACAAGTGCAGCTTATGTTCATCTAAAGCAGTTTGATATCTCCAAGCACACACGTAATCTTGCACCTGCGAGTAAGGCCATTCTACTGTCTGGACCTGCTGGTAAAACCATCTATCTTTGTGTTCCAACTTGAGTCTCAGTGTTCTTATCCAAATCTTGTGTAACTTTGGTCTTTGTCTCTCTTTTCTCTGCAGAATTTTACCAGCAGATGCTTGCAAAAGCATTGGCTCATTATTTTGAATCGAAACTATTGCTACTAGATGTAACCGACTTCTCTATTAAGGTGACACTTAGAGTTTTTGTATTTTTCCACCAAGAAAAAGAGTAGATTGTAAGCTTTAAATTCGTTCTTACTCTCATTGATACAGATGCAGAGCAAGTACGGGTGCGTCAGGAAGGAACCTGTACGTTACTTTGTTAATTTTCTCTGTACAATTGATTCTGTTTTTTTTTTTTTTTTCTAATTTTTATTTCATCCCCTATTACTTTGCTAGTGTCACAAGAGGTCTATTTCAGAGATGACATTGGACAAAATGTCGAATTTGATGGGGTCTTTCTCTATGCTCACCCAAAGGGAAGAACCAAGAGGTGTACATACATTCTCGAATCATTCCCCTTAATAATGCTTATTATTGTAAGCATATTATTGACTTATTGTATATGGTAGGTACCTTGCGTAGGCTCACTAGTGGCAACGATCTTTCTTCAAGGTACCATTTTGCTTTCTTTTTTGTCTTCTTGGTGTAGCTTGAAACTCTCTTGGCTGGTTTTGATAAAGCTGGAAGAGATAGCTTTATATGTTTTATGTAAACTCACTAGTTTCTTTGAAACCAGCAGGGGCTTTGAAGGTTCAAGCCATCCTAATCGACTGAAGCGAAATGCTTCTGCTGCTTCTGATATCAGTAGCATATCTTCCCGTTCTGCAACTTCCGTTTCAGGTGTGTAACCATATTTCTTCAAACTAGGCCTGAATCTTCTTAGAATCTTAAAGACCTCTTGCTCATTTGTGGCTTGTTTATACCTTTATACCTTTATAGCTTCAAGCAAACGCAATACAAACTTGTGCTTTGATGAGAAACTCTTCCTTCAGTCACTTTACAAGGCCTTGGTTTCGGTTTCTGAAACCAATCCCATCATAATATACCTAAGGGACGTCGAGAAGCTTATTCAATCAGAAAGGTTCTACAAGCTGTTCCAGAGGCTCTTGTCCAAACTTTCTGGCCCCGTTCTACTTCTCGGATCAAGACTATTAGAACCTGAAGATGACTGCCAAGAAGTAGGAGAAGGCATTTCCGCTTTGTTTCCTTACAACATTGAGATCAGACCACCGGAGGATGAGTCTCAGCTCATGAGCTGGAAAACGAGATTCGAAGACGACATGAAACAGATACAGTTTCAGGACAACAAGAACCACATAGCTGAGGTCCTTGCCGCTAATGACCTCGAATGCGATGACTTAGGTTCCATATGCCATGCGGATACAATGTTCCTGAGCAGTCACATTGAGGAGATTGTGGTTTCTGCAATCTCTTACCATCTGATGAACAATAAAGAACCTGAATACAAAAACGGAAGGCTTGTAATATCTTCCAACAGGTACTAGTAGTAATAAACAAGAACAACAATTTTTTTTTCACCTTCTGATTAAACGGTTCTGCACCAGCTTGTCCCATGGACTGAGCATACTGCAAGAAGGTAACTCCTTGAAGATGGACAGAAACATTGACTCCAAGGTGCAGGGAGATGAAAGTGAAGGGATAATAAAGAGTGAGTCCAAATCTGAGACGGTTCCTGCAGCGAAGAATGAATGTCCCCTGCCTCCAAAAGCACCTGTAAATGTAAAAACTAAAACAATACTATTTCAAAACATTCATATCTCAAAATGTATTTGCCTTACCTTTACAGGTTTTTGGTTTTTTGTAGGAGGTGGCTCCTGATAATGAATTTGAGAAGCGGATAAGACCAGAGGTTATCCCAGCAAATGAGATCGGTGTGACGTTTGCTGATATAGGTTCACTGGACGAAACCAAAGAATCACTTCAAGAGCTTGTCATGCTTCCTCTTCGTAGGCCTGACCTGTTCAAAGGTGGTCTCCTCAAGCCTTGCAGGGGTATCCTCCTCTTTGGACCACCTGGTACCGGGAAAACTATGATGGCAAAAGCCATTGCTAACGAAGCTGGAGCTAGTTTTATAAACGTGTCCATGTCCACAATCACTTCGAAGTGGTTTGGAGAAGACGAGAAGAACGTGAGAGCTTTGTTCACCTTAGCAGCTAAAGTGTCTCCCACTATTATATTTGTGGATGAAGTGGATAGCATGCTGGGGCAGAGGACTAGAGTTGGAGAGCATGAAGCTATGAGGAAGATTAAAAATGAGTTCATGACACATTGGGATGGGCTTATGTCGAGTTCTGGTGATAGGATTCTTGTTCTTGCAGCGACAAACAGGCCTTTTGATCTAGATGAAGCCATCATTAGAAGGTTTGAACGAAGGTAAGTGGACCTTGTACTCACTCATTTAAACTTTGGTTTGATCTGATTTTTTGTTTTGTTTTGTTTGGGAGACAGAATCATGGTTGGTCTTCCACCGGTTGAGAGCAGAGAGAAGATCTTGAGAACGTTATTGTCAAAAGAGAAAACAGAGAATCTTGATTTCCATGAGCTTGCGCAGATGACAGATGGATACAGTGGAAGTGACCTTAAGGTTTGACATGAGTCTCATCTCATCTTTACATACACCTGCATCTTCTCTTCTTTATGGACTGATTATAGTGAAACGTTATACAAACAGAACTTTTGCACAACAGCTGCATATAGACCCGTGAGGGAGTTGATAAAGCAGGAATGCTTGAAAGACCAGGAGAGGAAGAAGAGAGAAGAAGCAGAGAAGGGTAGTGAAGAGGAATCCGAAGCAAAAGAAGAAGAAGGATCTGAGGAGAGAGTTATAACGCTGAGAGCTTTGAGCATGGAAGACATGAGAGTGGCTAAAAGCCAGGTAACTAAAGGCACTTAGTTGTGTTTGATAATCTTGTGCAGACAAAAAAGCTAATTGATTTACATCTGCAGGT
The DNA here is from genome assembly GCF_000801105.2 of Raphanus sativus. Classification (NCBI taxonomy): domain Eukaryota; kingdom Viridiplantae; phylum Streptophyta; class Magnoliopsida; order Brassicales; family Brassicaceae; genus Raphanus; species Raphanus sativus. The sequence continues at coordinate 35,737,150 of NC_079512.1, forward strand.
TGCTGCTAGCTTTGCAGCCGAAGGAGCAGGGATGAATGAACTGAAGCAGTGGAATGATTTGTATGGAGAAGGAGGCTCCAGGAAGAAGGAACAGCTCTCTTACTTCCTTTGATAGCTCTAATCAACTCCTCTATACATCTTCCACAAAAGTTTTCATCTCTCTGTGTCTGATATTCCACTAATTAGTATTCATCATTATTAAACATAACTTTGTAAATAAATCATGTACAGTTAATTTATCCCTTGTATCTTATATTAATATAAAGTTGAACTGTTTATGTCTTGCTGAATGCGCTTGCCAAGGAGAAGACACTGTTAATAACTTAACATAAACAACATCAATTTTCATCACAGTAGAGAGTGCAATAAACCAAAATGAAACTCAACAAAACATAGTCTAAGGTTTTTTGTTTACTGTGGGAGATTCTGTGTTGATGAGGTGAACAGATGAAGAACAGCAGACCAATAGCCATCCAACTGCAGTAATAATAACCAAAGTTAAAGAGTCTTTCTTTTCTCAACAAGACTAAGAGGAGTAAGTAAATAAAAATACCTGAGCTAGAATACCCTTTCCTGTCTGTGCTTCGATCACAAGCCCTATCAGGAGCCCTATGATTGCCCAGGCTCCGTTTATAGCCTCTATTTCACGCCTTCGCTGTTGCCTCTCTCTGCCTTTGATCTCTTCCATTTGCTTACTAGCTAGGCGCTTAGCCTCAAGAGGGTCTACCATGATTACTTCTTTTTTGGCCCTTAATTTCCCTGGAGGAGGAGATGATGATCCCTACAAGAACACTCAGCATGGCAGAAACTTGTAAACTCAATGGACACTCAGCAAAATCATTCACAATTTCCTCAGAATTTACCATCCTACTATCACTTACAAAGGATTACAAAGTATAACCTGAATGGTTTTTTTTTCTTTTACCATTTCAGCAAGATGAAGAGTGAATTATTCTTTATCAAGGCAAAAAGGGGCTAAGGTCATACATTTGGATTTGCTAGGACACGAACTGCTCCACCTCTGGCCTTTGTTCCCACCAACTTTGCATATTGGTGTCTTCTTAGTCCATTTCTGATAAAGCATACACAAGTATGGTGAATGGAGAACATATTCTAGTGGACGATACCTAACTATAAAAAGTTATGATAACATTTGATCAATGACTCCTGAATTGCGTGTAACCTTGAAGTGTCTCGCATGGGAGACAAATCAAAACATTTCATGATAAACTAAGCATGGATACTTTCTTCCACATGATCTTATTACTAGCTTAGATATAGACAACATGTTATAAGAGAATTCAAGAGACGAGGTAACAGAGGAGAAGGAACGAACCTGACAATGTAATAGAGGGGACAAACGCAAGACATGCAAGTAAGAAGAAGAAGAGCAAGATGCAGAAAAAGAGGAATACGTATTCCCGTGAATAAAATTAATAATCAATGCCTTTTTAATTAAAGAATGCACCAAAAGAGTGTGAATAGATGGGTAACAATACATAAACTTGTCCTAAACGCAAGCGCATACATTCACATCACAAGTATGATATGTGAAATGAAACAGATTCATCTGGAACTTAAACGTTATCAGGTAAATACACCTAATCAACATCTTAACCCAACCAGTAAAAAAAAGCATGGTTCCAAGTTCCAACATTCGATTACAGAGGATAACAATAATAATAACAGTTGAAGAAAGCTAACCAGTGGCAGCTGCCCAAACTAAATAGCTGGTTTTGCAAATTCAAAGGGAAAAAAAGAACAGATAATCTAATGGCGCGTAGCAACAGAAAATTACAAACCAGAACACTAGTTACAAAAAGATTACGAGGCAGAACAACACTACATAACGCTGTTATTCCGAAAGTTCAAAACTTCTATCAGATTAAGAGAACGGAGAAATGTTAAGTTAAACAAAAATAAGGACAAAAAGATTAGAGATTTCAAAAAAAAGAGACTTACAGGAGAGAAGAGGAAGAGGAAGAGGAAGCCAAAGGGATCGTGATGCGTCCATGGAGATTGAAAGATGAAAGCTGAGAATCAGCTCCAAAGGAGAAGAAGATAGGCGGAGTTGAAGAGAAAGACGTCACCACCATTTCTAAGCCTTTCATATTTTCCCAAGCGCTTTCCTCTGTTTTATATCTGGTAACGGAAAATGAAAGCAATGGCTAGTTGGAAACGCTGCCGTTCTAAACCCACCAACGAGAAAAATAATGCATAAAAGTATCTTGAACCTTTTCGCACAAAAAAAAAACCTTATCCATTCAAACATGTTCCTATCTATACACGACACTTGCGACAGTAACTATTATTGTCTATGCAATTTAACGAGATACAATGATAGTTAACAACTAGAGATTTGTAGACATCACATTTGTGTACGCAGTTGATTTTAAGAGTGATTCTATTTGCGAGTTATACACATTTTGTATTGATTGCCAAGAGAATATATATGTTATACAAATTGGATAAAAGAAAATATTTACATCTGGACATGGTTCAGGAATCAGGATTGGGAGGGAAAGCCAGAGGAGGAGCCGTTGTGATCTGTAGCTTGCCACGCCGGCTCAGCGCTCTCTGCTCGAACCCATTTTTCATGTATAGCCTCTTCGATGCTTCATTGTCCACCGTCACAATATCCGTTATCACAACTCTTTTTATAAGTCCAAATCTGGAGAGTATGATGGTGTTTTGATTAGAACATTCCTTACCCCATTTCTCTACCAACTCCTTTAGACGTTTCAATGAGTTTGTAACCAACTCCGTTACGATGCAGCACTTTCGCAACACAGACGTTGCTCAAGTACGCCCTAGCAAAATCCATATTAAACCCCCTAAATATCCAAAACATGACTATAAGCTTCTCAATTTTGTTTGATCAAAAAAAAAAAGCTTCTCAATTTTGTCTACTATTAAATTCAGGTTTTTTTTTTTGTTTTGTTTTTGTTATATACAAAGTTTAGCAACTGTTGATAACATAGAGAAATACCTCTGGTTTTGTTCCAGGGACGATTTCATCAGGAAGCGAACGGCATTGGTTAAGAAGATAAAGGCTCCCCCCACAACAAGTCTCTGTCCTCTATGCCATCAAGAAAACTGAGAAAATTTTACCAACAGAGAAACATATAGCACAACCGAAAATGTGAAGTCTACCATACTTACTCTTAACGAGATGCACAGGTAACACAAGATGAGCAACTGAATAGACAGAGACATTGCTTACACAACTGAGAAGTACAACAGAGAGCAAAACTGACTTGTATGTTGTAAGACGAAGCATTCAATTCTCTGAATGTCCGCACGCGGAGGCAAGCTGCAGCCTGCAGCCCAAAGCTCCTCCGACGCCGTTTCGGATATTACGATCGCTGACCTGTCGATCGCTGGAAGCACATATGTGTAAGGCAGAGATCGAACGTAACCGGAACCTACAGCTGGGAAGGAGACGACGGGAATCAATGTGTGTTTGACTCGCTGAAAATGGAGATAGAGCATGAACTTGTGAGAGACGACGACGACGAACAGCGAAACGCCATTTTACTCTGCTTCTTGCTAAGATTCAAGCTCCAATGTTTGGGCCCAATATGAGGCCCATATGTTTCTTTTTGTTTAATCCGAAAGAAAGAATAGCCAGCCACACAATATCAAATCAAATGTTGACAAACAAAACAAAACAAAACGTAAAATCAACTAACACCCTTGACGGAAAAAAAAAAACGTAAAATCAACTCTCTTTTTTTTTGTCTTTTTTATAAACCAAAAAACTACATGTGTCATCTTATTTATTCATCAAAAAAACATTGGTATGATCGCAACTACACGTTTGATTTTCATCATTTGAACTTACCTAATTTTTTTTTATGTTTGTCAACAAGAAACGTACCTAATAATCAATTGATCTACTGTTATAGTATTTATGGAAAAATAAACAAGTTGTAGTATGTATACACGTAGTTAAGAGGGGAGATCAGTGTTAGTTCATGCATGATGATGTGGTTACTACTCATAAGATATAGATTGTCATAAAACAAATTAATAGTTGCAAAGTATATATGGAAGGATGAGAATGAGGATGTGAAGATGACGTGTATGAGTCAGACAGCCTTTGTCATTATCCTATGATCTGTATGTCTGCTCATGCATCGACGACTCTGATTGGTCCACAAATACCAAAGGAAACACACAAATCACTTCCCCAATAATAGAAAGAAAACCTACGTTACGCATTGGTTGATAGACATAAGAAGACAAACTGGCTCATTAACTTTGACATGTTCACGCATATGACATTTTACCTATCTCAGACAACTGTGTTCTGTGTGTCCTATAATATACACCTGTATTCTAAATTATATAATAATATACTTCAAAATCTTGTACATGAAACGTATCACATGGGAGTCATAACTACTGGCGAAGTACTTTTTCATAGTTTGCAAAATCGTGGAGTGTATTATTTCATCGTTTCTGATTAACAATATATAACTGCAGTCTGCAGTTATTACATGTAAACTGCAATTAATTCCTGGTTTATACACAACACCCTGTTATGTAATTAACAATTCATAACATGTTAATACGTGAATTTTTATGTATAATGTATTATTTCATAATATGTTTTTGGGTGTCTATATTATATGATCGCGACGCAATTATTACATAACTCGTGATCCCGAATATATCGTTTTTATGATTAAAAATATAATAATATAATCATGGAGCTATTTTTTTTTTTTGGTAAAAATCATGGAGCTATTTGTCAATTTGTAGTTTACAAAATCAGAATAATAACTACTGCTTACTTACTTTGTGTGCGGAACTTCGAAACCGAAACCAATCATAAGATATAAGTCTTTTGTTGTTCTTTTCATACTTTTATTGCTTTCTAATAAACATCAGTAATCAGTTGACCAAAAAAAAATAAAAAAAATAAACATCAGTAATCAAATGAAATAAAGCAATCTATCAGGTTCACACTGTATTTTTTTTTTACAGTTATTTCGAGATCTCACCAATATAATATACCTAATTTCTTACATATTCTAAATATGTAATGTACTAGTATATAATAATCGAATTGATCATTACCTCATTACGCGGCGGTCAAGCTTGTTATTACTCCCCCCTATTACATCATTCACACACACACGCAGACTCGCTTGACACATGGTGGACATTCATTTGATATTTTTATTTTTTGGTGCAATACATTTGATATATATACAGTGAAGACGTATATTGAGAGATTCATTTGTAGTGAGATACATTAAATCTTAAAATAAGAAAGAGAGATAGGGAGAAAGGTGCGCAAGAGATGGAGATGGAGAAATACAAGCCGGTGATGGCGTTAGTGCTGCTACAGTTTACATCTGCAGGAGTTGCACTCTTCACCAAAGCTGCTTTCATGGAAGGACTCAATCCCACCGTCTTCGTAGTTTACCGTCAAGCCATCGCTACTCTCTTCATCTGTCCCATCTCTTTCTTCTCCGCTTGGTAAGTTCAAGCTTTTATCTCTAATGATATATAACATAATATGAAAAAAAAAAGAAGAAAAACATATCCAACAGTACTTGAAATAAACATCCATGTATAATAAGTTTCCACCGCAAATAATATTCACATACATCTAAACCTAGGCTATTCCGGTTTAGATATCATCAAGCACTTGAAATGAGAAAAAAAAAAGAACTTGAAATGAAAACTTATCCATGTGTGTTTTGTGGATGGTAAAATAGGAGCAAAACAAGCAAACCTTCTCTTGGACTAAGAGGCTTTTGGTGGGTGGCTTTCACAGCTGTTTTTGGTGTTACTGTGAATCAGAACGCTTATTTTAAAGGGCTTGACTTATCTTCTTCATCCATGGCTTGTGCCATGACCAATCTTATTCCTGCTGTAACCTTCATCATCTCCATCATTGTTGGGTTGGTTTTTATAACTTTATATCATGTCAATATGTATGGAAGTGATTCAGTATTGATGGTTACATGGTTTGATACTGGATGTTTGGTTTCAGATTCGAGAGGATAAAGAGTAGAAGTTTGAAAAGTGTAGCAAAGATAATAGGAACAGGTGTGTGTGTGGGAGGAGCCATGGCAATGACTTTTCTAAGAGGACCTAAACTGCTCAACGCCCTGTTAAACCAAGACAACGACACCACTTGGTTACTCGGTTGCTTATGTCTTCTCGTCAGCACATTTTCTTGGTCTTCTTGGTTGATCCTTCAGGTTCCAATTGCTAATCATTGTCATGATCACTTGTACACTTCCTCCTGGACTTGTTTCTTGGCTACCATAGCCTCTTTCTTCATGGCCCTCGCCTTAGGCAACACTGACTTAACGTCCTGGAAGCTTGATTCCTCGTTGAAACTCTCCTGCTGCATATACTCTGGACTTCAACTCGCGGTTTCTTTCTTTCTACAAGCTTGGTGCGTGTCGCGGAAAGGACCTCTTTTCTCTGCACTCTTCAACCCTCTATCTACGGTCATTGTCACTTTCTTCGGCGCTCTGTATCTAAAAGAGAAGACTTACCTTGGGAGGTACGCCTCGTTGGTCTCTTTTGTAACTGTCTTGTCTTCATTCTGAAGCTCATTTCACAACTTTGTTCGTTTTTTTTGCAGCTTGCTGGGGGCTTTGGCTATCATCTTTGGGCTCTACGTTGTTCTATGGGGCAAAACCGAAGACTATCAAGAAGAAGCAACTGATCTTAAACTGCAAAATGAACACAGCACTACCTCCCAATCTGACTTTGTTCCCATTCTGATTGGCGATAGGGCTTTTAGTAGTTCTGAGCTCTTAGAACCTCTTCTCATGTAAACTCTTATCAAAATTCAAAATTCTAGATGGGTGTAAGGATAAGTTTTTGACAGAGTAAAAATGAAATGGGCACTTGTTTCACAAAATCTTTACTCGTCCCAACAGATTCAAAAGCTAATCCACACACAAAAAGACTCCAAACAGAAGCACAAAGCAAGTGTTCTTGTAATAATAACTCATTTAATCATTATGTTGCATATTTTAAAAGAGAAAAAATACATTAAAAATGCAACCTCGCTCACAAGACAAGTTGCATTTTTACCGATCACTCAAGTGTAAAGATATCTTTTTTGGTCTTGGATCTCTAATAATAGCTGCGTTTCCGGTTGTTCCTGAAGGCGCAACAACCAACGGAGTAGACGATGATGAGGAATACGAGGAAGACAATGTTCACCTTAGCCACTTTTTTCCACGAGTTCTTGAGATTGTCGAGCAGACCAGCCTTGCACGCTTGGCAGTTGTAGCATAAAGTTCCCGGCTTGTTGTCCCAAACGTTACAGTCCTCGTTTGTGTAAGGACCAGTGGTCTTTGTCCAATTAGTCGGACCCACGTAGGTGAAGTTACAATCATTCGACGGCTTACAGCAACCAGACTACACAAGTGAGGCAAATACACAAAAAAAAAAAGCTGGTGAAAATCCATATACATGAACTAAGTTTCATGTTGCATTAACAAGATGCATCCAAATAAAAGCATTTTTTCTAAAAAAGGAATTATTATTTGATCAAGAAAAAATAAAAGGAATTGATCAAAAGATAACTTTTAAAAAGGCTTTGTGTGTTCATGTTCTTAAAGGTAAAGTACTTTTAACGAAAAAAGCTAGATTCACTTTTTTTGAAACTCCGATCTCAAATCGCAGACAAACAGAAAAAATCGAATGTAAACCTGAAGGGCATTGAGATTAGTCTTGTAGAACTCATCAACGCTGACACTAGCGTAACGACTACTGTAAGTGGAGCACACGTTGGAGTAGACCAAGCAGCTCTTGATCCGATCCCAATTCTTGGCATCGCCGACTCGTTTCTGCAGCCAGTTGGAGTAATCTCCGACGCGGTACTCCTTGTACCCTCTATCGGACAAAACCTCGCCGGCGCCGCGGTTGGTGACGGCGAAGGCGAAGATGGTGAAGCAGAACCCGAGGAGTATGAGGAGGAACATGGCGCAGAGGTAGAGCCAGAGGAGACAAGAGACGCGGCAGCAGGCGCCGACGAGGCCGGCGATGGAGACGAACATGAGGAAGATTCCGATGACGACGATGGGTTTGTCGAGGAAACGCTCGCACTCGGTGGCTGCATTTTTGCCGAGCCAGATCCCGGCGGAGAGGATGGGGATCGAGAGGAGGAAGGTGAAGAAGTTTAGGATTCCCAGAAGGTTGTTGCTGCACTGCACCATTGTTTTGTTTTGTGCTTTTTTTGCGGCGGAGAGGTTTTTTTTTTTCTTTCTTTTTTTTGCCTACGGCAGAGACTGAAAGTGAATCTGTGAATCTTTGCGCATATGAGAGAGTTTTGTCAGTTACGAAATCTGTTGTGGGAAGATGTCCCAGTTAAGACAGCTGGATAAGTTTTGTCTTAATGAGAAACTTTTTGCCAATTACACCCTCAACTTGTTGATAATAACAAAATTTGCCTGATAAATAAAATTATCGACACAGAAAGTCTTTTCTTTTCGTTTTTTTTTGTCAGCCCCGGTTAAATCATTTATCAATCCAAAAGAATGTCTTTCCAGTTTATTTATTTTGATCATCCAGAGAAAACGTTTAAAAACGAAAGAGTTGGGGTTTCAACAATCAATCCATCCACACGACCTTCTTCTGGCCTTAAAGCATAAAATGATAAAAGAGAGCCTGATCTTGCTCAAATCAGAGAGGACCAGGGAAAGTTCCGGTCTCCCTCTGCTCATTCCACTTGTCAACCTGCGGAGAGAGATTAGCGCATTGTTAAGAATGTGGATAGAGAAAGATGATAATCAAGTAGCAGAGAAAAGTAACAAACCCATTCTCCAGGGCAGAGAGCGCGGTAGTACTTGGCGAACCTCTCGCATTCATTGGAGTCCTCTCCCTTTGCAGTTGTACACCTGAAGATATGGTTTTGTTGTTTCACGTTAGAATGAACTGAAGAAGAGTCACTACCTGAATCAAACAAGAGTACAAGTTGAAACTCAATGTAACATATAAACAAGAGTACCTGTGGAACTCAATGTAGCGGGTGAAACAGTGCCTTGTCTGGTTCGTTGTAGGGAACCGGAAATCAGCAGGGGCAGTTTTCAACTCAATCTGATTCAACAGAAACACACACACAAAGACTAAAAAAAATTCTTTACGAATTCAAAGCTTCATCCGTTAAATTCCCTTTTAGTTCCTATTCTGATCTACCACTATAGTGAAACAAAACCACACAAGCAACAAAAAAACGCGTGTTGACAAAATAATTTGGCAAAAAAAAAAACCACCCATCCCCATAATACAATTCCAATGCAACCAAATCACAATCGAATTCCACACGACGAATCTCATGCTAAGCATTAAATAGTGTGATCAATCAGATCTTGAATCAAGGTCGAAACTTCATAACCAAAATTCAGATATAATCTCCGGCGGAAAATAGAGCTAAAGCGTATGTAAGATAAAATAATAAGAACGATTACCTCATCCTCCATGGCTGATCTGATATGATCTGATCTGATCAGAAGACGAACGGTGAGAAGATTGTGTTTGTGTAGGAGAAAAGAGGAGACGCAGTCTATATTTCAAAATGAACATCCCCAACATTCTCTCCGATTTGAGGATGACTCGGCGAAGCCAATGAGGCCACTGGGCCCATTACAATTACTAAATGGGCCTACTAATCTAGGCTTCATTCTTTTGCCGGTTCAATATTTAGTTAAAGCCGGTTTAGTGGAACGATTTCAATTTTGGGTTGTTGGATCTGTCTCCCTCTGGTCAGGAGAGTTGAACAGTGAGAGTCGTACTGAGGGAGGTGCATCTCTGCGACTGCGAGAGACTCTTCTTAGTTGAATCCGCCACCATCCTCAAGGTTTCTAATGCTCCATAGTCATCATGCGCTCGCTTCTCTTCTCCCTCCGCCGCGTAACTCTACTCCCAAGGCATCGTCATCAACCTCCTCACGCTTTCTCTCCCATTCGTAACCCTTTGATCCCGATCAATCCCACCTCTTCCTTTCCTCACCTTCTCTCGTCTTCTTCCTTCTACTCTTCTTCTTCGCATCACAATGGAGACGCCAAGGTTGCTGGGCCTCTGGTGGAGTATGAACGCAGAATCGTAGCTGGAGAGCTATTAGATGGAGACTTATGTCAGGTATATATATTCATCTTTCATTCTCTGTTGAATATAAATCCTAAATCTTGTTTTTTTTGTTGTTGTTGCAGCTTGGTACTTTAAGAGAGCTTCAGAGACTCTACGACGAGCTTGTTCAATCCGCTGATGATTGTCGACTTGATCGTTATTCTGCGTCCGCTAAATCCACTAGGTTTTGTTTGTGTTTCGTTTCATTTTTTTATTTTCTAATTGAGTTAGTTGCGTTGAGATGTTATTGATAGGTGTTTTGTTTGTTTGTTTTATGTGTAATATCTCTCAGGAGTAATTGGTTCTGGAACAAGTTTGTGTCTCCTCAATCTTCTGTCTCTCCTGTTAAAGGGTTATACCTTTATGGAGGTGTTGGAACTGGAAAGACTATGCTCATGGATCTGTTTTTTCATCAGTTGTAAGTTAGGAGATGATCACTGTTTCTTTTGGTGTTTTGATGGATTCGTCTGATCCTTTGTTTGGATAGGCCAAGTAGTTGGAGAGCACAAAGGATTCATTTTCACAATTTTATGCTAAGTGTTCATAGCCGCCTCCAGGTAAGATTCCACTTCCATGATTGCTTTTTTTTTTTTTTATTGCAATTCCAGCTCTTTGTCATTTTGAATATCGTTCTGTAGATGCACAAGGGTCTTGAAGATCCACTTGAAGTCGTTGGCTTGGAAATCGCTGATGAGGCTATATTACTATGCTTAGATGAGTTCATGGTATATGACCCTCATCTTCTTCAATGTGTGTGAAAAAAACTTGTTCAGGGTTACTCACCTTTCTTTATTGATCCTTTTTTTGTTAAAGGTCAATGATGTAGCTGATGCTCTGATACTAAACCGTCTCTTTAGACACTTGTTTAACAATGGCATTGTAAGTAGTCTCTACAACTTTGCTGTTTCTTACCTCTTCAAACCTATTGGACCTACAGAGACAGTTATTTAGAAGTTTATTATGTCGGTAACTGGAGGTAAGTGTAGGTTCTTGTTGCTACATCCAACCGTGCGCCAGATAATCTCTATGAAAGGGGTTTACAGAGGGACCTATTCCTTCCGTTTATTGCGGCACTAAAGGTATGCAAACTCCTGTTTACTATCAATGCCCTGAACTCGTTTCCTTGGATACCATTATGCTGTGTGACTGAACCTAGAAGCAATTCTTGTAGGAAAGATGTGTGGTTCGTGAAATTGGTTCATCGGTAGACTATCGGAAGCTGACCTCTGTGCGTTATTTCTTCTACTCTCAGTAACTCTGTCTAGGTTCCGTAGCAATGTAGTCACACTCTTATAGAGCTCCATACTCTTGGTTGCAGGCTGAAGAGGGATTCTACTTCATTGGGAGGAGTATTTCTGGCCTTCTTAAACAGAAGTTCCAGCAATTGGTTGGCGATGAACCGGCCGGTCCTCAAGTGGTTGAAGTAGTAATGGGAAGGAAGTTGCAGGTTTTTTTTTTTTTTGCTTCTCACTCACAGATGCACCTCCAGATACCATTCCAATAAATAGCTTAGCTCATATCTGTTGATCTTTTTTTTTGTTGAATCCCAGGTTCCACTGGCTGCCAATGGATGTGCCTACTTTCTTTTCGAAGAGCTGTGTGATAGACCCTTAGGCGCAGCAGATTATCTTGGATTATTCAGTAAGTGTACACCATAAACATCTTACTTTTGTCAGTGGAACCTCTTTCATACTCCTTACTCTTGAGATGAAAATTTCACTGCAGAGAAATTTCATACATTGGCTCTGGAAGGTGTACCCATGTTCGGGCTCCACAACAGGACTGCAGCTTACCGTTTTGTAACGCTGGTTGATGTATATCTCACTTCCTCTCTCCTTTCTACATTGAATTTCCAGGAATCTTTTTCTGACGAAAATTGCTTACAGGTGATGTATGAAACCAAAGCCAGGCTCCTATGCACAGCAGAGGGTAGCCCTCTAGAACTGCTGGAGAGTATAGTGACAATAGCTGATGCGCAGCAAATAGCACCAAGAACCTCTTCAAGATCAAGGAAGAGTGATGATATCGACCTATGCGTGGACAACGAGCTTGGTTTTGCTAAAGACAGGACCATTAGCAGGTACGATCTAGCAACTGTTGCATTTTTACTCTGTTATGTAGTCTTAAAGAGTTTGACTAATGATCTCTGATGCTTTTCACAGGTTAACAGAGATGAACAGCAAAGAATACTTGGAACAACACTCAACAATGTTGCAGGAGAAACAGCCTTCTTTGTAGTTTTATATAGCGTGATTGGAAATGCCATCACGAACCTGTTGTAATATGGTTTACCGAACATATGATCTCAGTTTATCCTTTTGACATTAATCATCTCATAATAAAATGTGTTGTAGCACAGACTTATCTTTGTCTTGGAAGTTGGTCATGTTTTTGATCAGTAAAGGAAATACTTGTGCAATTAACCAAGAAAGGCATTCTCTTAAAATTGTTACATTTCCTCCAGTTATCAAAATACAAGGATCAGATGTTCACGGTGTTATCACTTTGGGAGGCCATGATGTGCTCAGAAAGTCATGCCTCACAACTCTAAGCCTTGTACATGTATTTGAATAAGTAGCTAGAGATGAAGGGAGAGGAAAAGAAAGAACCCTAAAATGGAATGTGTAGTATTGGGCTCTTATCGATAATGCCGAGTCATACAAAACGAAACGGTAAACAAAACACTTGAATAAAGTTGGGCTTCTTCTTCTACGTTACAAGACTCTGTCTTGTCTTGGTCTGCTTTTTTCCAAGTGGATGCTCAAACATAAAAGACTTAATTGCATGTAACGTTTGTTTAAACAAAACATGTCTCGTGCGTGGAATGGGTTTTGTGTTTGACTTCCGACCTTTTTTGTATCTATGAAGGTCAATATTTTCGACATTGGCTGGCTGGCTAAGGCTGCCCACACGGCCACTATCCTGTAGCGCGTAATTTAACTTAATAACTAAACCCACCCATGAGAAGTCTTTTCATCATTATAAATATTGGCATTCCCATTTCTTATCTTTTATAAATCACTTTCATCAGATATTAAGCTAAAGACAGAAAGCCAGATATGGGTGAGATCAAAGTCAGACGCGTACTCCTCCTCTCTCTCATGTTCCTCTTCTTCTTCTCGGAAACTATTCTTTTGTGTTCAGCTAACGAGCATGGCTCAAGGAATCTTGCAGTGGTTATGAGAAAAGGGGTAAAATACAGAGGGCCTAGCAATCGAAACTCAACATCCTCAGCTTCAACTCTGACGTTCCCAAGCTCCTTCCATATGGGTGCTGTTTCCTCTTTCGTCCTCGCTCTCCTTTTATAGTTTCTGTTTGTATATGATTGTGATTTAAAGATACATAGTGATTGCATTTTATGTTTTTTCTTTAATTTTGTCTGTTTAATTGGTTATGTAAATATATATCAAATGGTCTCAAACTCTGTTTTTAACTCGTGTGTTCCATTACGTATTCTTTCTTGTCAATAATAAAAACAAAAGCGTATCGTCACCAGTCTTCTCGGTTATCCATTGCATGATTCTATAAGCACCTCATGAGAGCCTGCCTGTGCCTGGTCACTGCAGTTGCGGCTTCGAATTTGTTAAGACCAAACGACGACCGAGATGACTCTAGCTAGTAGCTATTAGTGACTCAGAACCATTGGTTCATGTCATGTGCATTCGCAGGTTTTGGTCACATGTGAGAAAATAACGTTTTCAAAGGTGTTACTATTTTGGGCGTACTTGTTTAGAGTTTCTCGCACGAATTTGTCTTTTTCAACAAGTGTCGCCTCTACACGTACTATTGACTATTGACTCTTGGACTGATTCTATAGTTTTTTTTGTGTCGACCGATTCTGTAGTATTATATGGTTGCCGAATTAATATTGCTTTTTGGTGTTGAAATGAGCAAATTACGAATGCATGATTTAAACAATAAAAAAATGGTTAAGAAGGAAAGAATTTTAAAATATTGAGAAGAAGATTAATCATGAAATAACGAATGGAGTATGTGATGTCAACACAATCTTTGTAAGCTTTGTTTTTTACTCTCACAAAAACCATATGCGTTATTTAGTGGGATTTTACTGGCACATCAGATTGGATTTATGAAAAGTACCTAGTATTTGCAATGACAAAAGATCAGAAGTGGAAGAAATAAACATGAGGTGGAGGAGTCAAATTTAGACACAAAAGAAACATGTCCAGTTGTCTTTAATCTTCTTTTCTACCTCCAAGAAATTCAAATTAACTTAATTTCAAATCACCCTTCTACATAGGTCTTCAGTTGCCATTCAGTTCTTTCTTTTGTTTGATTTGATTTGGTTTCTGATCTATAACACCAAGTTTTGTTTCGGCTTAATTTGTAATAGTCTCTGTATCGTATGTATTTGGTTTCTACAAACAAAACTAATAGTCAAAAGATTAGTTGAACAAATTTGTACGTGTTGATCGGATGAAAATTTTACATACTTGGAAGTACAATTCAACTGAAAATTTCCAAACAATTATTATCTCGATTGATTTGTTTAATTTGTACAGATTTGCAATTTGTTTCGGTTTCTTTCGGCTAAAAGTTTGTTACCGTTTGAATGAAACTGAAATTAGTTTTGATCGCATTAGTTAATCAAACTGTTCTTTCTCTGTTCTTCGAGATACAGATATGTTTTTTTGGTTATGTAATTTAATGAACATTGTCACATTTTGTGCCTGTGATGGCTTTGTGCTACGTTGGTCAATAATGCAACACTGATAAAAATAAAATATTGCAACATTGACTCGTTTCCCCCACTCAGGCAACTAGCTGTAGCGCGTATGTTAATTTTATATTTATCCCTCCGAATAAGACTTTTTCCATCATCATTGATTTACTTTAATAACAACTACTCTGCATTATCTATATAATCACATAATATAATTCACATAATCAACACATTCATCAGAACTAAGCAAAAGAAAATAGCCAAAGATGAGCGAGATCAAAGCCAGACGCATACTCCTTCTTTCCATCATATTCCTCTTCTTCGTCTCCGAGACTCTTCTTTTGTGTTCTGCTAACGAGCATGGCTCGAGGAATCTTGCAGTGGTCATGAGAAAGCGGATAAGAAACGGAGCGCCTCGCAACTCAACATCCGCAGCTTCGACTATGATGTTGCCAAGCTCCTTTCATATTGGTGCTGCTTCTTCTTTCCTCCTCGCTCTCCTTTTATAAGTTCCGTTTGTAGTGATCGTAATCTACATATTCAGAGTGATTGATTTTAATTCTGTCGTTGATATATCCGTTTCATTGTAGTTCTTTATTGTCTAAAATAAAAATAAAAGTGTATCGTCATTTGTCACTTGTAGCTTCTTTTTATGTATTTTGTTTGAAACCATCACATTCCTATTACGTCACTAGATCATTTTACTGCAAAAGAAATCAGGAAAATATATAAAAGTGATTAGAGATTGCTTTTTTGTTCACATTCCTATTTTTGGTCTACTATTTGTGGAGCTCGCATGAAACTCTCATCACATACCAGCGGACCTTGACCGATTCTACAGTTTTGCTTACTATTTTTGTTTTATTTTTGATTATGATCTCAAATAAACAAAGTATACAGAAAGAAAGTGAGCATGTAACAAAAACAAGTGTTAAATCTTGAAATTATTGAAAGAATGATGAAAATGTAATTGATGGAATAGATAAAATTAACAAAAACCAAAACATTGTAAAAAAAACAGACAATAGAGAATGCGTAAATTAAATTAAGGTGACTGAGCGTAGAAGAGTGGACGACGGTACTCGTCGAAGAACTGATCACGATCAACGTAAACGATTGCATAGAGTGCGTAGATGATGCCCGGTATGTATCCCAGAATCGTTAGGATCAGACATATCATGAACTCCGTCTACAAATTTCATTTTTTGATATTTATACAAGCTCTAAAACTAGAATGAAGCGAAATCAAGAGAGAGTGAGAGGAAGACATACAGTGCAACATCCATGCCTTAAACAAACCCCGAGTGGAGGAAGGAGTATGGCGATCATTATTTCACAGCAAATCTCGCACCCATTCGCCATTTCTCAGTCTCTTGATCTCTTTTGTTGGATCATACACTATTTTATCGCGTAGAGGAACTGTGAGAAAAAAAAAAGCTATTTAGCCGAGACAATAGAACACATGACATGCAATTTATCAAAACGTTACCATGGTTATATATATATCATCAAGTAGAGTCTAGAAACATAACTTCCGTTCGGTTATGATGTTCTATAATTAGACAGGAAATAACAAAAACATTGAACCTAAATCGGATTGAAACTTAAGACTGATTTGAAAATATTTTGGATATAAACAATTTAAGTAGAAGGAATATTTTTTACCCTGGCTTATCAAAGTTTCAAAAAAAACAAATATATTTTTAATCCAAAAAGGTTAGTTAAAGCTTTGACATTCTAAAATACTAGTGGCGTAGCCCCGCGCAAGCGCGGGGTCGTTGGCGTAAGTTTCTCTATCTAAATCTATAGAGGTGATGGTGTGTCTCTGAAGGTTTTTTGGTGTTATTATTGACCCTCTAAGATTTGTATTGTAATAAGGTTAAGAAGAGGTGATAGAATTGTCTTACTTTTTTCGTTGGTATTTTGTATTTGTTGTGTAGGGAGAGTAGGGTAACAGAAGTCATGGTGCATGTGTATATTGAGGTTGTATATGTACCTTGAAGCAAAAGTAATTCACAGAATTTTTCTAAAATCGTGAAGAACGTAAAATTTTTCAATGTAACTATTGATAGGGAGTGGTGTATCGTGTATGTAAGGTGTTCTTCCTTGGTAGGGCGAGCAGCTCCTCAGCTTTCTGTGGATACTCTGTTATAATAATTTTCAGGGAATACCAAACTTAACAACGGTACGGCTTAGTGATGTTAACTCTCTCACATTCACCATATCCCGCTAACCATTTATTCCTTGCTGTGCAACCCTATGAATCTAAGCTAATATGCTCACTCTAATCTGACAGCTATCTAATCTTTTCCATGTCCAATCTCAAAAATATGTTTAAAGTTTTGTAAAATTCACATCAGTGAAGTGGTAGATTGATGTAGAACATGAACGCAGGTTGTTGTTCAAACTCAGGTACTTATTATTCTTGGTGCTTTGAATGAGCTCTGTTTAAAGAAAAACGTGACAACGATACGGGTTAGTTACTACGTTACATGCAGCGGAAGTAGAAAAAGCACAGGAGCGAGATTTTTTTTAAAATTATGAATGTTAGAACTTAGAACCATATATATATATATGAATGCAAACTTTTGTTGTTCAAAGTAAAGTACTTATTATTCTCAACCCTGCAAAGAAGACCGAGTAAAATAAGGGAGTCAGAATAACCAAAAAGCATTTACACCGTTTTAGGAAAATAAAAGTCTTATCTTATGAAATGTGAGAAAATTTTCAAAAACCTGGAATGCAAGGAGTGAGCGTAATTCATAGTCAATCACTCTTCCAACTTGATAATTTCATCATTTTTCTTCTTCTTTGTCGAGCGCCTTTCCTCCAGAGCTGCTGCCGTCTCCTCTCAGGTTTTCTGTTCAGCTACAGTCTACAGGTGCCTCATTTCATCCATTTGGAGCAGATGTTTGCCCAGCAACATTCCCAGCAGTGTTGCCTCTAATGTCCAAGTCACTTCTGTTCTCAGCTGGATGGCATCTGTTATCAGCTCCACCACCAAGCATATCATCACCGGGGTTGTCAACACCACCCTAGCCCATTAACAATGTCAAACTATGATAAATAAACATTTGTAGTTTCTGGACAAGGCTTAAATTAGTCAATGTGCTTACTTGGTTCTCAAAATTGGTTGTGGTCGACACTGGTGAGTATCGTAAATGCGAGATACAATTCTCTGATGTTTAGATAAGAATTTGAGCCGAGAGAGCTTTAACTGGAGGGAGCAGGTGCGACCAACAATGTCCTCGATGCATTATGGCAAGGCCCAACTCTGGGGGATCTCAGAGACATGCGTTCTGGAGACGAATAACATTTTAGGAACTTTAATTTGATGTTTACGAATAATAAAGAATGAGAGCAAGTTGTTCAAAATTACCATTTGTTGAGAAAATCTCTGCCGCTCTGAATTAGTCAGCTTACTTATATCAGAGTCGAAAGCTACAAACTCCGCAGAGTCAGATGCTATGGAGACAATCATCTGGACACGGTACCTAGCTCGTATTTACAATTTCATAGGGTGACGTATGAAGTCAATAAGGGTTAACTATCAAAGAAGATGGAAGGATGAATAATATTGTGTTCTAAATACATTACCTCAAACTCCAACATTGCAGTTTGCACCATCCGTTGGCTGTATAAAACACCAATGATATGAATTAAAAGAAATACATTTGACTTTGTGCTATCAATGGTTTGCAGAAGTTGTGTGACAGATCGATATGATAACCCTCAGTTTATCTATGCTTTTCTTTCTCCTTCAAGACATTGTTTGCAAGCCTTGCGTCTCTCTATGCTCGATCATATTCTACAAAATCACAGCTTTGTTTCATGTTAGAGAAGAGACAAAAGTCTTTAATCTCAATGGTTCTAAAAGAAATGTTAGTAACATGAATGCACAAACAATTCAGAGAGAACATCAATAAGATCTTTGCCATTTCAAGTCACTAACGATTTTTTATGGGAAATAGAAGAGTCTATAAAATTTTACCAGACATACATGTCCATGATGAGCTTTCTCTGACTCGTAAAATGATTTGATCACAAACTCATCTTCGAATATTTTATGTTTGAGCTGAGCTTGTCTAAGCAAATCTCTAGCGGACGGTTGTCTTATTTCTCCTGATCCACCGCTGCTTCGCCTGCCTGAGTCATGAAATTAACGTTCAACAAAATTCCAAAAGGTTGCATCACCATCTAGTAGTTCAACTAAAGTTCGAGATTTTGACGGTGTCTATGGATCTCCTACCAAATATTTACGAACTCTGGCTGCTTAAAAAAAAAAAACCTTTGAGAAGAACCTGTCGTTAGGTTCTTCGACATCTCAAGCCATTGGAAAGCATCCCAAATGGATCTGAGTGTGAGGACTCGACCCAAAAACTTGATCGTCTGCCAAACATGATTGTAACAATACGTTGCTTGGATCCGTGTCAAGCCCCTTCTTATAAACGTTGACGACATCTTGGAGCATCCTAAGTGAGCATATCTGGTTAACCTGAGAATCGATGCTTTGTTGTAACAACGTTTGTAGATTCCAAATTTTAACAAAAAAAAAAGTTTGTAGATTGGAAGAGGAGGAGAAACGGAGAAGAAGCACTGAAAAGGCAAGAAAGGAAGGGTACATGACCTAATTTAAAGCTCTGATAAATAAGAGCACAGATGTTCCATTTTTCAAATTGGGGATTGGGGAAGACGAAAGATCAAAGAGTAGATGGAGATGTCGAACTGTCGATTGGATTTTTTTTTTGGCACGAAAGATAAAATTTTAATCGAATAAACTTATTTGACTTTAATACTTTTGTAGACCCACTAAAAAGGAGAATTGCCGTGATAATACAAAACCTAATTCTGCAGCACCTGCTGTAAGATTTGGGCCAGTTTAATAAGAAGAACCAACACAATCTATAATACAAAGCCCACTCGTTTAACATTTTTTTTAAGAAAGTGAGACCCACAGGATGCTGACGTAGCGCGCTGGGAGAGCCCCAACTCTCTCGTTATAGTATAGATTTCTTTCTATCTTGCGGCTTGCTGTTAAACAAACCCAATCAATGCGTTCTTTTGAACTCTCACAGTAGATGCAAGCTTCTGAACAGCATGTGCGCATGAGAGTAAGTTTAAAGCATTTTTTTTTCATCAGTAATCTTTTGGTTCCCTGTACAAAAATTTAATATCTTATGGTTTTGAGATGAACAAATGCATATTCAAAAGTCATTATTACTGGAGGAAAGGGGGAGAGCCTTTTGGATTTGACTTTGGGAGAATACATTCGCATTTGTAGAGGCGACCAACATGCTTTATCAATAGTCCTTGGGATTCGACCACTTCATGCTTTATTTATTTCTTGTTAATTACTAATAAGTGCACATGATATGGATCTTATATAGTCCAATATGACAACTTTGTAGCCTCAAGATGATTTTAAATTCCAAGACCTAGGACAATGCGTTTAATTAGACAAACACAGTTTAATCTAAAAAGGTGAGGGTTAGAGATATAGAACCAAAAAGGGGCAAAGCATTTACATGCACACAGTCTGTCTTGTAGCTTCACGTGACTCTCTTTCCCTCCGACAAAAAATAAACAAATTAAAAACTACAGAAAGAGAAAAATGCAGAGGATTAGGGGTAAAACCGGAAACACAGAAAAATATGACGAAGCAGCGAGGCTCCTCTCGAACTGAAGAGAGTCAACGGCTAATGGCATGTTCTCTTGGTCAGGACTACACTTGTTGAGGTGAGGAGGGTGTGGACTATACATAATGGCTCTTAACACAGCTGAAACGGTGGGAATGTATGCCGTTTTGTTACGAGCAAGTAGCCATGTGAGGCCCATGAGCTGACAATCTTTGCTCATCATCTTACTTGCTCTCTCCGTTGTTGTCTTCTTGCTTCCTCCTTTTACTTTGAGCTGTATCCCATATCAAAAAAAAAAAAACAAGACCTTTAACAGAAAATAGTGAAAGAATAAAAATAAAAACAAGAAAAGGTTGCGTGTGAATGGTCAGTGTGTTTCAGAAGGAGGCAGTGCTTTGGGTTATACGAAACAGGAAAGTTTCTGAAAAAGTATGTCACTGATTGGTTTGCAACCTAAACGGATACCCAAAAGAAAATACAATGTGCTTGTGTTATGTATCTTTCACCTAAAGAAAGAACAATATGAACCCTAAAACACTTAATAAAAACCTAATTAACACTAATAAAACATGTTTTTTCTGAGTTTCAGATTTTATCATGGAAAGAGAGCGACAGTTAATGAACATTCTTTTCAATTCTACTTCTAGTCACGAATATGAGAATGTAACATTTATTACGCTTTTAAGGATAAATTTTCATTAAATGCAGCTACTCCTTAAAACAGAGGAACATAAAGGATGAAACTTTAAACTTTATAGTATTAAAAAACCGAACCTTTTGAAGAGCACCGAGGCATCTGGTACATCCAGAGTAAGAAGAGTTCCGACATTCCTTCTCGAGATTCTTCACGGCGGCGGTCGGAGTCGCGTTGCGGAAACCGGAGGAGACATTGAAAGCGGCGGGGCAAGAGAGAGAGCTTATCTGATGAAGACGAATGCCGCAGAAGCAGAGTATCGCGTCGCATGTGGTGTTAGGCTGCGGGATCTTGACGTTCTTGGTCAAAAGCGCGCTCTGCAACGTATTGACGCACTTCTGAGAGTCGTCCGGTCTCATTGGTTCGTCGGGATCGGAGGACGCCGGCGTCGGAGCGGGAGCCGGTAGCTGGAGAGCAGAGCGAGCGTGGGCTGCGAAGAGCCAAGCGGCGAGAACAGGGCAGCATCGGCTACGGTCGAGGTTTCTCCCGCAGGCTTCATTGACTCCGCCGAAGAGCTCGTCGGAGAGGTCGAGGCGGCAGGTTTGAGCTTGGGTTTCGGCCGGGAAGGCCGGTACGGTGTTCGGTGTGACCGGTTCGAGGAGTAGATTGGCTGAGACGATGGGTAAGATGAGAGAACAGAGGATGCTGCTGAGGAGTGAAATGGAACTTCTCTTCATTGTTAAAAGGCTAGAGAGAGAGGGAGAGATTGAGAAACGGATCCTTTTATGAATTATGATGACGCTCTCAAAATCTCTCTGTGACTCTGTCTTTTAGATTCACGAAGAAAAGCAGCCTTCCATTATTCACTATCTTCTCTCTCTCTTTTGGTTCTTTCTATAGGATTATTGTGGAGAGAGAGAGTGAGAGATGTGATTGAAATAAAACAAGAGATTCCTGACTTTGGCAGTTTCTGGTTTGTTTTAGAGTCTCGTAAACTCTTTGTAAACTGTGTCTGTGTTTAGTTCCGGAAATTATAAGGCTTCTGTCTTTTGGTTTGGACTAAACTAATGTAGTTACTAAGATCCTTAACTAAAGTAATTAGATCAGGGATACAATAGTGAACAAAAAAAAAAAGATCAGGGATACAATTACTGTATAGTTCCTCTTTATTGTATTTGTAGATAATCACGTGTTTCGCATTTGTATATATTTGTAGGCTTAGGTATAATAGTTGAGCTTTTA
This sequence comes from Raphanus sativus, assembly GCF_000801105.2. Taxonomy (NCBI): domain Eukaryota; kingdom Viridiplantae; phylum Streptophyta; class Magnoliopsida; order Brassicales; family Brassicaceae; genus Raphanus; species Raphanus sativus. The sequence goes on from NC_079512.1 coordinate 35,759,456, forward strand.
ATTTTGTAAAATGTCCTTTTTATCTGAATAATTTAACATTCTCACTTTTTTTTGTAAATGCTCGTAATATTTTTGTTAAAATGAAAAATAAACTTATGAGAAAGAGAATGAAAAAAATGAATGGTGGAGAAAGAGATTGAGCTCTAAAACGATGTGAGATGAGATGCGAATGTAGTATAGTCACAGGAAGAAAAGGGCCAATTTGTAAAGGACAATCACCAAACACACAAACAAAAACTCCAACAATCATATACTACTAGATTTTGATCCGCGCTTCGAAAGCGCGGGTATTATTTTTCACTTTTATAAAATATATTATTTGTTTGTAATTATTGAATTTATTTATTTTAATAAAATTTTCTTTATAATAAATTCGACACATAGAGTGTCTCTGATAAACTATGTATTTCTTTAGTTTTGTTTTATTCGCTCTTTAATCAACATATTTATTTGACTTGTTGTTAAAATAAATGATTATAGACTTTGAGCTCTACACCTCCGCGGATGTATATTTTAAAAATATGATGATATTTGTTTTTCATGTAATTATTAGGGTTTGGCAAAATGAATCCGAGGAACAGAACTGATACCAATCCGTAAATATAGTACCAAACCTGAACATAAATTGATTAAATATTCGAATTATTCAAAATTTTGTTAGTTAGAGAACCGAATTAGATCCGAACCGAAGTATTTGTGTACCTGAATTTATCTAAAAATAGATTTATATACTTATATATTAATTATTTTTATATTTAACGTATATAAAACATCAAGAATGATACTTTTAAATTGGTTTAAAATACTTGAAAATATATATAGATAGTCAAAAACAAATATCTGAAATAGTTAAAGTATACTCAAATCACCAAAAATACTTAAAATAATTATTGATTTCGTATCCAAAATTTTAAATCAAACCAATTGATATGTTAAGTTTAGATATTCTGACATATGTTATTTAAATTTATAGGTAATATATTACTTTATTTATAGATTTTGAGAAATTTAAAATATATAGTGATTGAAAACTTTAAAAATAATTTAAATAGGTTATCCAAACTCAAACCAAACCCACAAAGATCCGAAACAAACTCAAACAAAAATTTAGAAACATCCTAATAGGACTGAAATCTTTGACCCCGAAAACCCGAAACGCAAACCGATCAGAACCAAACCCGTATGGATGTCTGAAAACCCATCCTTAGTCATTATTATATATCGTATAATTTCATCATATAATTAATCGTATTTTATATGTACCATCATATAAGTAATCATATAATTAATAGTATTTAATACGTATCATAATATAAATAATTACATATATTATATTTTAAAAACTTAATATGAAATATAAAAACCATAATTTGAGTTGGTATTTCAAATTGGGCTTTGTATTGTATTTTTCTTATATATATTGACAACATTCTTTTATAATGGACTTAATAACTTAAGCCCATTAATATTTCTGTTTAATACTACTATCTTTGTTTCCAAACAAAATTTTTTTTTTAAAAGACTACAATCCATGTTTCCAAACACACCAAATTTTTTAAAAACTCTTATCCAGGTATCCAAACACACCGAAATTGTACTTCAGCTTTAATAAGATAGACTAGATTTTGACCCGCGCTTTCAAAGCGCGGGTTTATGTTTGGTGAAAATTTTATATAATCACATTTATATAATCTGTCTTGTATATGTATTTATATAATCCGTCTCATATATGTATTTTATATCCAGATTTATGTTCGGTAAAACTATATTATACATGTATTTTTAGGTTTTTAATTTTGAATTAGATATTTTAAATATAAATCAATATAACAGTTTTATAGTTTTGATCGGTGTTTTGAAATTCGACTGAGACCTGCGGTTGAACGGATTACTGGTTGATCAAAGATAAATTCAGTTCAGGTTTGAAAAAAAAACAAAATTTAAAAATCCAATAAAAACTACTAAAATCGAAATCCAGTTACCGGTTGAACCACTGGTTGAACCAATAAACAATTTTTATTTTTTATAAATAATTTTTGTTAGATAGTTGGGATTATATTTAGGAAAAAGCGGTTTAAAACCAAACCATTAAATAGTTTAAAAAAAACAATGCAGTTTCAAATATGTCCGGTTGAAAAAATATTAAAATGATGCAGTATTAAACACGAAATAATCACATACCAAAATTGAATTAGGAAACCGGTGATTAATGACGAACCAAAAACAATTAAAAAAAAAACCAATGCAGAATGTCCAAAATGTCATTAATGAATACAAAAGAAAGCCTCTTTAATAGGGGTAAACAGAGTAAAAATCCAAATGTGCTTGTACTTTAATAGTATAGATATCATTGATTCGCTTTTTTGAGCATTTGACAAATCAAAAGTATATACACATTTTGTAACGTTTTTTCAAACGGGCAGGAAGAGAACCCGGAGCTCGCCTTGGGAAACGGGCCGTCAGAAAAAGTGAAACCAAAAAGGCGAGAAAATGTGTATTTTAGTGATTTTATTTTTCGTTATCTCCTTCTTCTTTTAAAATTTTCAATACCTAATCTTCTTCTCTTTAAGCATTTTCACACATTCTTTGTTTACTTATTGCCTATACCAAATACCTAAATCCCTCTTATTCAAATTCCATTTTGTAAGACTTAAGCTAGTCTCAGCTGCTCCACACTCATCTATTGCTTCAAACAGAAAAAGAGAAATATCATTTTTTTATATGCGATATCTAAAGTAATCCACTCATATTTGATATCAATTGGCTTTTTGAAAAAAAAAAAGTCCATTAACTTTAGAATGACCCTATGCAGTTGACTTACATAGCTAATTGTTCCCACAAATAGGCCTTAGATTGGGCTATTAACGAATTAAAGAGCTTCAAAATGGACCTTATATTGGGCCTAGTTAACGTTACATCCCTCTGTTTTTTTTCCCAACGTACCTAATTAACAAATTCTTACCCACCGTTACCAACTTTACCTTAATCCCATCAACATTACTTGGGAAAATGACAATGTTATGCTGCGTAGTACGTACGGTCAGTACGGACTACAGAGAGCCGTGTTAATTAAAAACAACATGAATTGTATTCCGGTTTAATTCGTTCTCGAGCGAAGATATACGACTTCAACCAACTTTTACGATAGTTTGACTGATGCTTATATTTATATGTTTAGCTATTTATTGTAGTCATCTGCGTATATGGAGAAAATTCAAGATAACTCGCCCTATTCGTTACACATTCCTGAAAAAGTGTATAGAAAAATATATCTATCTTTGACGGAAAACAATAAGTTTATACATTAAACCATAAAAAGAATGCAACAAAACATGAATCATAGGTGGGAGATATGCATATGTTGATAATTAAAGTAGCCCCATAAAGCCATCAAAGGTAAGATTATCCGGAAACCCAAAGTCGAATAAACTGCTGGAGTAGTTGGCTTCTGCTTCAATGTTATTTTGCTGTGGAGAATAATTTGGCGTTGACATGAGAGAGTCTAAGTCCAAACTCTCTGACAGAGGTGGTAATACATCTGAAGGACCGACCTCGAGTCTTGCGTTCACAGGCTCAAAATATGAAGTTTCGTCCTTTGTTGGAGTTGTACACTCGGCTTGTGGTTGAGTGTCTTGAGACGATACTGATGTGTTTGGAGTTTGAAGATTTTGGTCGAGGTTCGATGCGTAAAGTGTATTAGGGTTTGGAAGTGGTTGTTGAGGGGGCAAGAGAAGAGAAGCCAACCTCAATACATCAGGATTAAGCAGAGACGATGCATGTGATGCTACTGATGAAAAGTTTGGTTGGTTTAAAATCGCGGCTAGAAGTGAGGACAAATCAAGAAGATCAAGACGCGGGGAGTGAGTTACAGGGTCGATGCCACTCCTTACAAGCCGCTTGCGGATGTGAGTGTTCCAATGGTTTTTAATTTCGTTGTCAGTCCTTCCTGGTAGACGAGCTGCTATTGCGGACCACCTATAATCCATCATTCAATTCAATTAGTGGTCAATAAATAATATATAACTCATCAATACTATTAAAGTATATACAGGTCAATACGTATGAATAATAATAGTTTAGTGGAGTTGATGGCCTAAATGTTGAAATATACGGTCCGCATGCGTATATATCTCTCGCTCTTTTTCATAAAATTAAACGTACAAAAAATTGGAGCTAATGGATCGAATATGATGTGTATGAGACTTACTTGTTTCCCATAACACTGTGTAGCTGAATGATAGTTTCTTCTTCCTCGAAGGAGAATCTTCCTCTCTTGATGTCCGGTCTTAGATAATTAGTCCATCGAAGACGACAGCTTTTTCCACACCTCTGGAGTCCTTTAGTTTGTACAATACGATTTATAAGTGTGTAATTCAATTTACAGAGACCATAATCTATCAAAAGATGTGGATATATACTTACCAGCATTTTTAGGGAGAATGCGCCAGTTGCCGGGACCATGAACTCGTATATAGTCGATGAGTTTCTGATCCTCCTCAGGAGTCCATGGACCTTTCTTCACACCATTCTTGTCACAGCAAGGTAATCTTCCCATGTCTAGTTGGTAACTCAGAAAAGGATGTATACACCGATGGACGTTAGAGAATAATAGTTTCGTTCTCTTATAAAAGGGTCAAAGAGCCTAAAGGAGTTTTTATGTTTTATAAATGTCAATCCGTGGGTGTATAGGTGTCAAATGGGCGGGTCGTCCATTGGTCGTCCACGTCCATATTTAAATGGACTTAATATGGACACACCCATTTTTTCCATGGGTTATTAATGGACAAAATATGGATGACCATTTAAAAAATGGTCTTTACGGGTTTTGGGTTTCATGGACATGGGTTGTCCAGTGGACAAAAAAAATTTAGGGTTTAAAAAAAAATTGAGTTTTTCTACCAAAACCGAGAAATCGGGTTTTTTCGCCAAAATCGGAAAAATGAATTTTCTCTGTCAAAATCGTAAAATCGCACAAACTGTAAAATCGGGGTTTTCCGCGAAAATTGAGAAATTGGATTTTCCCGCCAAAACCGAGAAATCGAATTTTTCCGCCAAAACCGGAAAAATCGAGTTTTCCTGCCAAAATCGAGAAATTGAGTTTTCCGCTAAAACCGTAAAATCGGGTTTTCCCACCGAAACTGAGAAATCGAGTTTTCCCGCCAAAACAGAGAAATCGGATTTTTCCGCCAAAACCGGGAAATCTAGTTTTCACGCCAAAATCGGAAAATCGAGTTTTCCGCTAAAACCGTAAAATCGCCAAAACCGTAAAATCAAGTTTTCTTGCCAAAACTGAGAAATCGGGTTTTCCCGCCAAAACCGGAAAATCGAGTTTTCCCGCCAAAACCGTAAAATCGGGTTATCCCGCCAAAACCATAAAATCGGGGTTTCCCGCCAAAACCGAAAAATCGGGTTTTCCCGCCAAAACCGTAAAATCGGGTTTTCCCGCCAAAACCGTAAAATCAGGTTTTCCCGCCAAAACCATAAAATCGGGTTTTCCGGCCAAAACCGCAAAATCGATTTTCCCGTCAAAACTGCAAAATCGAGTTTTCCTACCAAAACCGCAAAATCGGAGTTTCCCGCCATAACCAAAAAATCAGGTTTTCCCGCCAAAATCTTAAAATCGAATTTTTCCGTTAAAACCGCAAAATCAAGTTTTTTTGCCAAAACCAAAATTGTTGTATTTATGGATTAATTTTAATTTTATGAACTTGTATATATAATTATAGGCTTATAAATTAAAATCTAAAGTTTTCTTATATGGTCTATTATGGACTCTATATGGCAGCCCATAAAAATATGGGTTTTAGTGGATATGGTTCTTAATGGACATGGTTCTAATGGACATGGTCACTCTTTGTCCACAAACAATAAATGGACAAATGGATACAGGCTAATGGACGTGGACTCGCCCAGTTTACAGCTATACGTGGGTGCACTCTTACCTTCTCCGTTTCATTTGTTTATATAGGGATGTGAATGCGAAGAACTTAATTAACTTGGAAGAGCCAAATGTCAATCGCATTTGGCAAGGGCTTATATGCCACGTGTCCTTTTGAGCCACTATTATATACAAAAGCAAATATTAGCTTGGCGTGGACAGCATATACTATTAGCTTAACGTTTTTTAACAATATATTCGAGAAGCAATCGACGTGATAGTGTTATTGTCTATATGCATTACAATATATATATATAACTTGGATTCTGTCAGTACAATAATTATATTCATGCATATACTTTCGAAGAGATTATAAGTACTTCTGGTAAGAGATTAAAAAAGAACTTGTGCATGAGGCAACTATTTGGTTGTGAGAGTAATTATGTTAACCACAATGCCTGATGGTTGTGAGAGTCAGAGTAAAGCACATTGTTGACTTCGGGTGGTATATATAGGTCAGTTGACTTTCCATGTATGTTTGCTTTAAAAAATAAAAAAGGTATGAGAATGTGTTGCGTTGAATTTTGAAATCCAAGCGTATAGTTTCAATGGGTAAAGAGAGTGAGGACGGTAAAGTAGTTGGATACTCTCATCAAATACGCACAAATCTTTTTCAGATAACGTGTCAATGGCATGTGCCTTGTGCTATCAAAATTGATGATGAGAAGGCGAATTACAATTTAACTTTTTACTTAAGGCAACTCCCAAGTTCAATAGTAGAGGTTGCTTGTGAAAGGGCCTCTCCGAACAGAGTCATCCACGTCAACATTATTAAAAAGGATTTCAAAACGCGGATAAATTAAAGCAACCAACAAAATGATTATGAAAAATAATCGAGGTTTTTTGTTTGTTAAAATGTTGGTGAAAAGCTGTGCAACAAACTTTGAATTACATACACCCTTAACTCAAGAACCACAGATTCTCGGAAGTTCACAACGAAGCTATTGTCTATTTAGTTACTTAAAATATGTTCGTTCTCAATGTGTGGATTCATGCAGACTATGACACGTGGTAAGAAATGTATTATGGGGTTGTCGTTTCATTTCATTGCTTGTGCATCATTCCATCTACTCTTTAGGTTAGGTTTTCTGGATTAGCCAGAGCGTCAGATGATGATGTCAAGTCAAAGATTCTGTCAGGTCATCACATTTTGGGAGCTTCTCGAAAGGGGCCTACGAATTACTTAATAGGCCACTAGTCGGCTTAATCCTCACACTGTAATGGGCTTTAATCACTTGTAAAATGAACCCATTAACGGTTAGCAATAATTGTGGCTCCTTTTTTCAGTCTCTGCATCTAGTGTCATTACAAAATGCTCGTTTTTGAATGAATTGAAAAGTTTGAATAGCTTTATAATTTTGTTATATATACTCGGTTGTAGACAAGTAAACATCCTTACAACCCAAAACTGCCAGTCCAAAAGCATGGATGAGTCTTTTTTTTTTTTTATTATACAGAGGTATCTTGGCCCCACAGAACTGATCCAGATTAGTCACGTATTGCCACGTATCGGTCTTCTGTCCCTGGCGATGCCGAAATGTTAATTCCCCAATGGGCAGGATTTGAACCCAGATGGCGGAACACACAGCTGTGAGCAGGAGCGGTCCCAGGATTTAATATTAGTGGGATCAAAAACAAGAATGTGTCATGGATGGGAATCGAACCCTGGCTTTCTATGGGTTCAGTAGGCATATTTTACCAACTCTGCTACTTATTCTTTGACAATTTCTTATACAAAGCTAAATTTTATCTTTTTTTGTGGTGTCAATTGACCCCACACCCTTGTAAGTGGGTCCGCTCCTGGCTGTGAGTCTTATTTAACAGGCCATCTTAGTGATAATGGATATGAAGATGAATTATCAATGGATAATGGTGGTGAGTAGTTTATAAAGTTTGGTGCAATCATTTATGTCACATTATGCGATATCTATGCTTTGAAGTGCTTTAAACTTTATTTCAAAATATATAACTCATGAAATAAAAACTAATGATCAACAACTAGTGACTGATTTACAAAGATCTTGAATAACAGGCAGGGGTCAGGATGACCTCTGTATAATATGGCAGGGTCCTAACTTATTGAAATGCAGATACAATGCCAAGAAACAAACTCGATGAACTAATAGGACATCTATATATGTAGCAAAATCAGCGGCACACACACATATAAACGATGAACACACACATACTATGTATGGAGTGGGAGATCACAAAAAACTGTCTCCATCCAAATGCTAATGATCAGAACCCTAATCTAAAATCTAAAACGTGAGACCTTTTTCAAATGAAAGGCCTCATGGGACAAGAAGAAGTTGAGCTTTGTGAAAACTGAGAATTGTCCAAATCATCCCAAAGAGGACTTTCAGGACCCCATCCAGCTGCAACCGCATTGAACCACGCCTCAGCCATCCCTTCCTCTACTCCACCATCACTCACCGCTACTTCCTTGCTCTCCAAGCTACCCTCGCTTGGCTCGTTTAGCTGTGGCGTTTCGGATTTTTTCTGGTGCAGCGAGCTTGACGCATCAGTTTCATCATTGGGCTCGACTTCCTTATCCACAAAACGCTCGGGAAAATTAAGTGTTGCATTATGACCCCTCAATTTAAAAGCTTGACGGTCATAAGCCATTGCAGCTTCTTCAGCTGTATCAAAGGTACCAAGCCAGAGACGTGCTCTGCTCCGTGGCTTACGTATCTCTGCGACCCATTTTCCCCACTGACGTTGTCTCACTCCTCTGTACAGCCTTGTTGAGCTGTACGGGATAACACTTTCTTGGTTCATCATCATCATTCTTCCTCGAGGGCTCAGGTTTAATGTGTCACTCCAATACCTGAACATGTACTGCTGCTGTTGCTGAGGAAGTTGAGGACCAAACGAGATCATTTGATTGTGTCCTTGTATTGTAGGGTTGTTTTGTTGATTAATGGGAACGTATCCGAGTTGTTGTTGATTTTGAAACGTTGGATTGAGAGAAAAAGGGAAAGTCGGCAATGAGTTAGAAGAAGAAAATGATGAAAATGGGAGATATGGTTTAGATCTATGATCAGGATTTTTCATTTTCTTGATAGACCTTGGGGACGTCGTCGAAGAAGCTTCTCCTAAAGAAGGATCAATACTTTTACCTTTGGTGATGCAAAGATTGAGCTCCTCGTCAAAGTCCATCTCCGTTTCACTTGTGCCTTACACTTTGTATTTGTTTGTTGTTTGTTTTATTCTTCTATGTGTAAGTGAAAGATGACTCTCCATGGACTTTATATATGAGAGCACATTAGATGTGGGCACCTGCTTTTAGTATTTAGTTATAGAAATATCTTTAGCTTTCGGTTGACTATTATTATTTCAAATACTATCTTTCTGGGGGGGGGGGGGGGGTTACTATAATCATTTCTTTCCTTTCACTCTAATTCATTCATTCCCCCTCCATTTGGAAAGTTGACAAGATAAAAACACAACGCGGAGATACAAACATTCGCGTCCGTACAGCTACGTGGCACTCTCTGTTCTTTTGGACGGTGAAGACATTCGCTCATGTTTTCTAAATGCGACAAGTCACGAGATCAGGAGATAAGATTAGACTGTTAAAAACAAATATCAAGTTTTGGGAGGTTAATACTAACTGAATGGAATAATTGATGATGATATTGTATCTTGTAATGGTCGGCTAGCCGCGGCTAAGGATAACATCCCACAAGAATTACCGTTTTGATGACAACCTAGTACTTAGTTAGGGATATGATCTATATTTATTATGTATACATAATCTTTGATTATAGTAACCAATCTTTCGGATAGGTGATTGGTCAAATTCATCTTTCACTTTTTTATAATGTTTTTTTCTTCTTCTCCACTAATGAAAAGAGACCCGCAAAACCGACCAAGTTGTTGTTTTTCTCGTTTCTTTGGTTTTTAAAACCGACCAACTATCTAATTTATTATTTAGACAGAATCATTTTTCTTCGTAACTAAATGTCAACGTACTATCTCACGTCCATATATGCATTATGTTATTCTCGAATCTTCTTACTTGTAGATTATTTACATATGGTTTAAACATTTAGGAATACAGTATTATGTAGAAATTTAAACGATTCTTAAAACCATAGCATTATGTAAAAAACTAATGGCAAAAAGTAAGATATATTTTAACATTTTGACCAAAAAAAAAAGTAAGATATACGAAACTTACCTTAGGTCTAGTGGAAAAAAACATGATGCTCATTTAGAAAAAAATGGTGGTGGTTTAGTGGTAAAGGATCAAGACATTTAGCACAAACTTCTTTTTGTTCTTAGATTCGACTCTCGTCTTATTTTTTCTTTTTTATAGTTAGTCAAAATAGTAACACCACGTTTAAGATCCCTAGTAGTTTTCCCCCAAACTCTGGATACGAAGAAGATCAAATTCCACCAGTGCCACAACCATGACATGAAGTTGAACCTGTCAACGAATAAGCATTTGCTAGGTGCGAAAGACTCTGTAACAAGTCTACTAGTCATGTATTTGTTATCCCTTTCTACAGAAATATATAATGTATTGGATGAATCACAAGCACTTGCGTATATGCTATTAAAAAGATATAACTGAAACCAAAAAAAATGTATTACAGACGAGAACAGTTAGCGTTTGCTCTGATCAATTAGTTTGCTAAACAAGACAACATCCGGAAGCTCATAAAACAATGCGATTAAGACAAAAGGTTAGGCCTTCCGTGTCCATAGCGTCACCCAACCAAACCAAACCAAACAAGATGTAATGTAAGTTTCACGCGCCCAATACCTTGAAGATGATGTAACATTACAAAGGAAGCAGAAAAATATATAGATGAAAAGATAGTCAACGAACACGAATAGCTTCGTGGATACAAAAGTTCAAAACCTAACAAGGCAGGCCCATAATTAAGCCCATATATAAGGCCTATTAAAGAGCTTAAAAATCCATATGTAATGTTGACTAGTCAACTAAAAGCTTATTTGGCGATTAGACTATCTTCTTCTTCTTCTTCTTCTTCTTCTTCTACTACTTCTTATTCCTCTCTGTTCACCAGTCTATTTCCAGCTACAAATGAGTGGCAGCGACGACCATCTACGGTGGGGAACTACGGCTCCTTTAGCAGCGGAGGATGAAGGAGAAGGACGTTTTCAGAGCTCGGTCAATGCGGTGCCGTTTTGTTTGGTGGCAACCGCAGTGTTAATCTCCATCTTCCTTTTACTAGCTCTGTTTGAGAGGTTCATGTTCATTCGACAGACTACATCACCACCATCTTTCCACCAGAAGGTTCCTCCTTTTGCTTTTGCTTCCCCCAAGGTTGGTTTTACTACACCTCTCTTCTCTCTTATTTTCTTTTACACTTTTGTCTACGTTTTTTTTGCTTGTGTTGATTTTTAACTTTTAGTCAAGAAACACTAAAGGCTTGGTTTATATGATGTTTGCATCCTCATGAGGTTTAGATGAACTTAAAACCTTTTGTTTTCTTTTACCCCTGACGATTCATATCCACTTTGATGACGTCTATAGTCAGACTTTGCTTGATTTGTCGAAAATGTAGATCGAGTTTATGCTGGTGGAAGCTTATTTTTGTCGTATCTTTGAAATGTTGCAAAGTCCCAAAACATGATTAGATTAAATGTATATAAATATTTTTACGGGGATACAAAACCCCTTGTTTCATGCAACGAGGTTTGAATATTCACCGAGTAGAATGAAAAATTATAGTTATGGTTATAGTATAAGAGACTTTTCACTACTTATTTGTCTACACACTGGTTGTCTTTTACGGGATGATGTCATAAGATAATTAACCTAATGTGTTTGTAATATTGTATTGTAGATTGGTGTGTGTGAGAGAGAAATATCAGTTTTGATGCCTGGTGAAGAGGTTCCAACCTTCATTGCTCAGCCATGTCCTCCTTCCTACTCAAGATCATTCTGAAAAAAAAAAATCTTCTTGAATTTTCAATTTTTACCGTTATTCACACTCTCATTAGATCTTTTTTTTCTTTAAATATGGACTGGAAAAGACAAGAGTTTATGTAGTCGAGTGTTTTAGTATAACAGAACAGTGTCATCTGTCTGCTTAAATCAGAGCAAAATAGCAGCAATTTCCATGAATAAAGGTATGGAATTTTGTGAAGCGTTGTGCGTAGTCTTTGCTTTCTACTTTTTTTAAAAAAGTCAATAAACAAAGACAAAACGAAGATCCTCAAAGATTTGGTTAGGTCGTTACATTTCTGCAATTTACAAATCACAAAAAGAGGAAACAATTATCAGAGGAAGATGAAACATTCCATAGACACTTCAGGGTCCTTCACAGCTACTTTCTCATCTTCTTCCTTCTTCGTCACCTCAACAGCTACTTTCTCCTCTTCCTTCTTCGCATTCACAGTCACCTTCGCCTCCTCTGCTCCGTCCTTCTCCGGCGCCGGTTCTCGCTTCTTCATGGGGCTTCTCCTCGAGGAACTCGGGGCACGAGTCGCCGGAGAACGAGAGCGACGCCTCGGACCTTCTTGCAACCCGGTTCTCGGGAGAGGACCCGAATCCGCCTTTCGCCGGCTGTGGGTAGGGTTTTGTGGAAGGGGTTGATGTTGTTGTCTCTCTCGGACCATCCTGGGACGGAGCTTCCCCTGAGGCGAGTGGCGTCCTCCCGGAGATCTGGAGATTCTCTCGGACATGTTGCGGCGAGAGGTGGAAGGAGGAGGATGTCGGTGGGGTTTGCTGACAGCGTCGTCTTCGAGGATGGAAGCAGCGGTAGCAGTCGTGGCGGTGGAGAAACTGTGAGAGACGCTACATGTGTCAGACTTGTGCTGAGAGATCTCCGGAGTTGGAAGTGAAGGAGGAGGAGGGTTGCGAGGTTCCGGTGCGGTGGGAATGATGTCAGCGACGGGAATGGGGTCAGGTTCAGGGACCGGGACCGGGACGGAGACAGAGACCGACTGGACCACGACTTCTTTCACGGTTTCTTCTTCAATGGGTGGAGGAGTCTTTGCGGCGTCGGCGGCGACAGGTGGAGCTGTGACTTTCCCGGCGCTCAAGCAGCATCCCATTTTTTTTGTCTTTAACTTTCTGATGCCTTTCACACTCTCTCTCTTCTCTTCCGGGATATACGTGCATTCTTAATGGGCTTATGTTTGCAATATGGGCCCATACCTACTCTGGGCTCCATTTATATTTTTCTTTGTATTATTTTAATTGTTCTGACGAATCCGAAATTTGTCTCATTGATAATTTCAAGACAAAACGACAGTGCGCTTTTTTATGATCGTTGTAAAAGTAAACTTCAAAAAAATTCAAAATTTCATGCTAATGTGACAGTATCTCGCTTGATAATGACCCGTCAGTGCTGAGACAATTTCAACACACAACAAGTTACAAGGACTTGCCAAATGCCTTGGATGAAATAGAAGAAGATATGTATATGTATATGTACATGTGATGTGACAAATCTTACAAATCTCAGTAACATGCTGAATAATCCCAAAAACTCTCTTGTGCTACTGCAAAATCTATTGGTGAGGAGGGGTATCATTTCATAGGTAACAAACGTGTTACATGGTTCCATGTGAAAATAAAACAATAATGGGCTCGTAATATTCTTAAACTTAAAGCCCATGCTTATTAATTGAATAATTCAATTCCAAGCCCATTAATTTGTATAAAGTAAACCAATCCCAAGAAACAAAATAACACAAATTGTTAGTGAAGCCGTCCACAACAATAAAGTTCACCTCCCATCTGCATACTTTTATGGGATCAACTAGGAGGGAAGAGAGTAAAGATGTTGACATCAATTACATTTTAGTCCAAATGCATCTACTTTTCTTTCTAAGACGCATCATATCATGTTTTTTTCTCAACCAGGATAGTGATATATCAACTGAACTAATATAAATCAGTAGCCTAAATAAATATTTTCTTTTTTGAACACAAGCCTAAATAAATATATATCCGACTCTTTTGTTAAGAAGTTGACAATACTAAGCTACAAAAAAAAAGTTGACAATACTATTTCATTGTCTTCCATTTTTAAAAATATACTTCAAATAACAATAACATACGTATATGGTCTATAGACATCACTAGTCTAGTCTCCTAGGAGTATTAAATAATGAGTTCCTCGAACACAAAAAATAGACATCATATAGTAGTAGATATGACATTGGGGTTTGAGCGCATTGCGGAATACCTAACAGACATAGATGTCAATGACGTCGTCTCCGTGTACTTTGGCTACTAGTTGTTTTATAGACAACTAGTCTTGATTTTTTTTTTTGAAGAAATGGTTTGCCATTTAATTAACACTAGATTTTGACCCGCCCTTGAAAGGGCGGGTATTATTTTCACTTTTATGAAATATATTATTTGTTTGTAATTATTGAATATATTTATTTTAGTAAAATATTTTTTATAATAAGTTCGACATATAGAGTATTTCTCGTAAACTATGTGTTTTTGGCTTTGTTTTATTCTCTCTCTAATAAATATATTTATTTGGCTTGTTACTAAAATAAATAATTTTAGAACGCAAAATGTATAATATTTTAATATTGATATTTTGTTTAAACAATGTGACATATTTCTATATTAATTAAATTATTGTATTTTCATTTTTTATACAAATAAAAATATTTGTGTAGTTTGTTGTTAAAAAAATTGATTTTGAATGCAAGTATACAGTATTTTTATATTAATATTTTGTTATGTGCAGCCATTATATTTTGTTCAAATATAAATCATTTTCAAATACTTTCGTTATTTGAACATTTTTAGTTTCCTATACATTAGAACAAAATTCATACAGACCCGGGGGATTCAATTTGAAACTCACACATAAATTTATATCCAAAAATGGCCTAATATCAAAACCAAAAAAATCTATACCCGAAAAAATTGACCAGTACCTAAATGGGTACCCAAATATTTATTTCTAACGGATTCCGTAAACAAATAAAAAATATTTTATGTGTTTGGCTAAATTAAGTGAAATATAAAATTTTATTCAGTAATATTTGTAAAATATTAATAATGATCAATATATGAATATCGATTTGTTTCAGTAAGTTTTGGAATTGTAATTAATGAATTTTAATTGATTTGAAATGCAGTGGTATAATCTGTAAATAAAAAATACAAAAAGGAAGTACCTAAAAGAAATATCAAAACCCAAAAAATATATACCCGAAAGAAACGACCCGTACCTAAATGGATACATGAATGTATATGCCTAACTGATTTTGTAAACAAATAGAAAATATTTTTATGTGTTTGGATAAATGAAGTTAAATATAAATTTTTATTTACTAATATTTTTACAATATTAATAATGATCAATATATGAATATCGATTTGTTTAGATAATTTTGAAATTTTAATTAATTAATTTAAATTAATTTTAAATGCAATGGTAGAATCTATAAATAAAGAAAACACAAAAAGAAGTACTAAAAAGAAATTTCAAAACCCAAAAAACTATATCCGAAAGAAACGTCTCGTACCTAAATGGGTATCCGAATGTTTATGTCTAACTGATTTTGTAAAAAAAATATATATATATTTTTATGTGTTTGGTTAAAATAAGTGAAATGTTTTTTAATAGTAATTTTACATATTAATAATGATCAATATATGGAGACATCAATTTGTTTAGATAAGTTTGGAATTATAATTAATTATTTTCAATTGAATTTAAATGTAGTGGTAAAATCTGTAAATAAAAAAATTACAAAAAGGAAATACATAATTTTTTATAAATGCAATGACTAAGTCTGTAAATAAAAGAAAGTAAATATACTGCTATTCCTTTTTCCAAACAATTCTCATTTAATATTGTTATCCATGTTTCCAAACAAACTTCCTTTTTAAACTCTTATCCAAGTATCCAAACACACCGAAATTGTACTTCAGCTTTAATAAGATAGATAAATGTTACAACTATGACAAGTAGTTTTGATTTATAACTTGTTTTTCAACTAAAGACCCAAACTTTATACATCTATTAAACATCTACTAAAGAAAACAAATGGCCATTGGGGGAGAAATGACTCGGTTATCGATGAATCCTGAGGAAAAGGGAAGAGCCCAAGAATCTGCAGAACCTCCAAGAGAAGGCAGATAAAGTGTGAACAAAGAAGTACAAAGCAAGAGAAAAAGAGAGGACCTGAAACACTTGACACAACCCTATTCCTCAACCTCTTATTCTTCTCCTCCCTCCCTCCCTCCCTCCTCTAATGTGTCTTGTCAAAAAGCTATCTCTCACGGCACCGCCTCTGCTGCTCTTATCGGCCATAGACATTCTCATAGCCTCACACTGTTATGTAGGTTATATATATATAATGTACATTATTATGATACAGATAATAATATTATAATAGTAGTATAGTTTAACAGGACCCATGCCCCCACGAGTCTTGTTTTGTTGGCCAGCTAATAACGCATCCGCCAAAAAATAAAAAAAGCTCACATCTTTATTTGTAACCCCAAAATCAAAAGGCCAAAGAAACTATCTTTCTAAGTTATTAATCTCTCTCTTCTCCCAAAAAGCCCCTTAATAAGCTTTTGCTTTGATATCAGATCTCTCTCTCACTCACGCTTTTGAGATGCGTGCTCCTTTAGGGCTTTCCTTTTATACCCCAAAACGAGGCCTTTCCTTCTCTCATCTCTCTCTCTCCCCTTTCTCTCATACGCTATAAACCGGAGAGAGGATTCCAGGAGATAGATAAAGATGTCGTCGAGTGTGGTGGAGGAGGAGGAGGAGATGCAATGTGGGTCTACGTTGTTCGAGGAAGAGGAGCTACAAGAGATGAGTGGGGTCAACGTTGGTGGCGGTTACGTTGAGGTCATGTGTGGTTGTACTAGTCACCGTTACGGCGATGCCGTTGCTAGGCTTAGGGTTTTCCCCAACGGCGATCTCGAAATCACCTGTGAATGCACGCCTGGCTGTGACGAAGGTCTCTCCTTTTTTTTGCTCTCGTTTCAGTCTGTTTGCTTTTTTCTGCAAAATGGGTTTTGATTTATGTGCATGTTACATGTGAATGTGTGTGAGATTTAACGTTGATGCCTCTCTCTCTCTCTTTTTATGGCTTCTACTATTTTAAGGCAGCAACGAGGGTTTGTTGTTTCTTTAGGTTGTGTCGTATTCTTTTCATTTGCTTTACTGGTTGGTCTCTCTGCCTATGCTAAGATGACTAAAGTTTAAGTCTTTAGCGTGATTACATCTGAATCAACAAGTATGCTTCTTTCTTTCTTACCAAAAAAAATAAAACTAGTTACCATATGTCTTATGGTTATGGTTATGGTTGAACAAGTCAATGACTCTTAGTGTATGCTAGCTAGATCCATCCTTGTAAAATAAAAGTAAATGATTTGCTTCATTGTCATGTCTTGGCTGATGGGTCTCTTCGTTAGTGGCCAAAGTCGTGGGCTTTATTGACATATGATATTCCTCTCCTCACTTAATGGACTCTTGATGTCAAAGTTTGATGCAACAACTTCATTGCCAATGTTAGCTTGTACCATTACAATCTCTAGTATCTTTCTTAAATATGCTGACATGTACAGTTTTTTGACTGTAGACAAGTTAACACCAGCTGCATTCGAGAAGCATTCTGGCAGAGAAACGGCTAGGAAGTGGAAGAACAATGTGTGGGTTATCATTGGAGGAGAAAAAGTTCCATTGTCAAAGACAGTATTGCTCAAATACTACAACGAATCATCAAAGAAGTTGAACAGATCAAACAGATCACAAGGCACGAAAGTATTCCACAGAGATGAGTTTGTTGGGTGCATCGAATGCGGCAAAGAGAGGAGGTTCAGGTTGAGGAGCAGAGACGAATGCCGCTTGCACCACAACGCAATGGCTGATCCAAACTGGAAATGCTCAGACTTTCCATACGACAAGTAAGGTTTCTATATTTTGTTTTGGTCATGGCCTTTAAAATTGAAATAATATAAATGGTGGGTTGCAGGATAACATGTGAGGCAGAGGAAGAGAGAGGAAGCAGGAAAGTGTATAAAGGCTGCACACGTTCACCGACTTGCAAAGGCTGCACTTCTTGCGTCTGCTTTGGCTGCGAGTTATGCCGTTTCTCTGATTGTTCTTGCCAGACCTGCGTCGATTTCACCAGCAACGTCAAAGCTTAGAAGAAAACCAAACATTTTTACTAATGAAAAATGTCTTTTAGAGAGACTACTTGGTTGTTGCATTTAATATTTAAAATTCTGAAACTGTTATATCTACTTGTTATCTTATGGGTCGTTGAATGGAGCAGTTGGAAAAGTTAAAAAAAAAGTTGATTTCCTAGAAGAACATGCAGACGAGCATGCCCGAGTGAGTAGTGCATGTCTTTGATTTTTTTTTGCTAGTGGTGGAAGAAAAAATAAAGTTTATATTTTTAAGTAATTGTTTATTTTAATTGTAGCTAGCTGTTGACAGCTTTGAGAGACGAAGATGTCAAATGGCACCGGCCAGCTACTACGGTCTGTGATTTTTGGAGATGGGACATATGGGAATAGAGACATCTCTCTTCATATTGTCCAAAAAGCCCTGAGCTCTTTATTTGGTACACTGTTAAATTTAAATCTGCATGCTTTTATAGTCATCAACTAACAAAAAGTTGGGTTACATGTTTTTCTAACACCGGCTAAAAGTTGTCACAAGAAAAATATGATATGAGAACCTAGTATTTAATTTTAAACATTGAACGCAATTCCAATGGATCAAAAAACTCAAAAAGTAGCTACACTAAATGAGATCCAATTCCGAAAACCGCTGATTCTTTTAGAGTTTCTCTTGTGCACCAATAGACACCATTGGCCGTCTATGATGTTTTCTTTTTCCTGAAAAACAGTCTCTGAGATGTTCCCATCTGCCATAATTACCAGAAAAAAACATGGTTATCTCCAAGGAGTAGTAATCCTTGCACAACTCCACGTCTTGACTATAACCTACAACAGAAGACTCGTAAAGCTTCAGGATATTTCTGGGACTATCTTTTTATCATCTAGTGATGCAAGGTTGGTGTCTATTTTAATGCAATCTTCGTATATAGCAAGACCAGGACAGGGAAGAAGAGCCAAGAAACTGCAAATTTTTAGGGCAACAGTGATGAGAATAAAGTGGTACGTGTGACTCAATGGAAAGGAGTAGTGATTTCACCTCTTGTACAAGTAAAGCCTGAACAGTAAGCTAGCCATTAATTAACCAGTGTTCCTCCCATCCTATATATGTCATACTAAGGGAAGTTCATACTAAGATTCCAATTTTAAGGAATGGCTGCCATTTTCTTCAAGTTCTGTACCAAGCTTCCTTCATCTTCACCAAGGCTCTACGAGCTTTCAGCTTGTTTTAAAATAGGTGAGTTCCGTACGCAGATACTCGTCCTCCCCCAGAGTTAGGACATAGAGCTACAATTAAAAAATACTTTATTTAATGGGCCGTAAAGCCCAATGTTAACACTTGCTAAAGCTATTTTCTATTGCTCTTGGAGAAAGAAGCTCGAGGAAGAAGACGATGACGATGACGTTCTACGCTCTCTCTTCATCTTCCTTCTCCCGAAATTCTCCCATTCCTGCTATCAGTTTCCCCTCTCTGTCCCGTGTTTCTCAACTTAATGGAGCTTAATAAGCTTACGTCTGCTCCACCACAGTTTTTGAATGCCGGCGCGAGCCTCCGTGGTGAGTTCCCGACTGTGAGACTTAGGGTTTCGACGAGGTGCGAGAGAGAAAATGCACACAACGGTGAGGTAGTTGATGATGCGGAGCGATTCCCGAGGCGAGAGAGCACGATGCCTGATAGATTCAGATACTTGACCAGAGAAGCTCAAGAGACAGTCCTATTAGATGGCCTTGGTTTCTTGGTACGACACCGTTTTCACTTCCGGTTCACTAATTTTTTTTTGTATTTGAACCGGTTTAGCATTTGAACTTGTAGCATTAGTAGTTTGAGGTTTCTTTGATACTTTGTTGCGTAGTTGGATTAGGGGACAAAACATATGATCTTTGCTTATATATGAAGTAACCATCAGGTTGTATATTATCTTCTGTTGCAGCGTTAGCGTTTCTGGTGTATGCGTGGAGAGCAGTCTTGTTTGAGCTATCCAACTGGAGAAATGCTGTTTTCTCTATCGTTACATTACTTAGAGACCTTTCGAATTTTGCATTGGCATTCGTCTTCCACTTTATAGGCGATCCCATCACTTGTGTCATCGCTCTCGTTGAGACTGCAATCTACAGCGTCCGGGGGTTCTACTCCGGGATCGTGGCTTACACACCTGTGAGGGAGTTAACCACGGTGATCCTTCTTGCGTCATCAGTGCTTGCGATAGGAGAAACAGTTGCTCCGAACTCGATCAGCAAGCAGCCGTATTTGGTTACTCTTGCGGGTCTCTTGGGGTACGCGGCAGTGCATAGCTATATCTCAGAGCCGTTCTTCTGGACTGTGTTGGTGGGTTTGTATGGATATTCCCGGTTGGTGAAGAAGAGAGACCATGTGACCTCGGCGCTACCTTGTGCAGCTGTTCTGGCGGGAGTTGGGGAGCCTTGGGTGAGAGTTGTGGTCATCGCAGGGTTTCTGGCTCTAGCTATGCGTCACAATTCAACTAAGACCTCCTCGTCTGCAGATGAAGAAGATAGACAGAGGTTGGGGAAGGCGCCACCAGTGCCGTTGTTGGCTGTTGCATTGGCTATTGGGGTTCGGCTTGCTGCAAAATGGGCTGGTTACAGGCACTTGACCTGGATGATTGTTTGATTTCTCTAAAAGTTTTAAAACGAATTTCTGTATACCAAAAAAGGAAGGGTATTTTGATAGCAATTTGATAACAGCTACTACACTTATGGGCTCTTAGTTAAGGCCCAAGGAATTAAATCTGAGGTCCAGTTAGGTTCAACTGCATTTTTATTAGGGTTTTTACAGGAACCCTATATAATGAAGTCACCTTCTTCTGCAAACATATCTCTCATCGTCAGCTTCTGTTTTGCATTTCTGTACATTGTTTTGATTCTCGTCTTTCTTTCTGGGTGCCTTTTTGATTTTGTCGTTTGTTTGATGTTCTGAAGGAAAGGAACAGTTTTTTTGATTGAATGCCTCACTCACCTTTAGCTTGTTTTCAAGAGTACACAACGAAAATAATGCTAGTCATCGAGGCATAGATTGAATCGCGGTGTATAAACGTGGAGGCACACTTTTCATATAGTTTTGCCTCTAAAATTATCCGCTAAATCGCTTGTTTGCTAATCTACCTTTTAGCTTCTTTTGGTCCCGATCGTATTTTGATTGATTGAACATAAATCATATGGAACACTTGGATCAAAAATAGTTATGTTCGGTTCTTTGAAGCTGGTTGATGGAGATGCCTTGTCCGAGATGAAATTGGTCGATCTCGTAATTAACAAAAGAGTGGACTGCTTGTTAGTTGGATTTAACAGTTGCGACCCTTTTGTGCCTAAACCTGTTGTGGACTGTTGGACTGTTGATTTTTAACTTAGCCATGTACTAAAGTTTGGTTTGCCACAAGAACTATAATATCCTTTTCCAAACACTAATTGGGAACTTCACGAGGGAATGAAGTTCTGCGTTCATTTATCCATAACTTTCTGAATTTCTGATATATTGTCCTCTACCAAGAATTTATGGATGCAAATGTTGCCGAAAGTCTTAAAATAGCATCGAATTAGGAGGGTTCAATAAGCAGATAACCATTGACTTCTTTATCTGGAGAATTAAACAGTTGCGTCAATAAATAATATACACAAAATGCGTTTCAAAGCTTGGTGAGAGATTTTTTAACTAATTCTGAATCTCCTGAACATTGTCCTCCCTGAATCATTCGAGCATTTTTTCTTTTGTAAACCAAAATGATAATGTGTATACAGTTAGAGATTGTGATACATAATAGCTCAACACAGTCATGGTATGTGAAACCATTATTGGACTGTTGAATCGTAATATATTTTGTGATTGCTTGAGGATACTGCAGATATATTCAAAGCTACATGTGATTGCTTTAGGAGGATACTGCAGATATTAGGGGTGGGCATTTCGGTTTAATTTCGGGTTCGGTTTGGGTTCGGTTTGGTTTGGGTAATTTGGGTTTTATAAAACTCAAACCAATTAAAACCAAAGTAGCTTTGGTTTGGGTTCGGTTTGGATTTAATTCGGTTCGGTTCAGTTCGGTTTGGTTTAGATTTAGTTCGGTTTACATTATTATGGTCTAGTTTGGTTCGGTGTAGTTCGGATTGGTTATAAAATATGAAGGCATTAGTTTTATACTTTTATTAAAAACTAATCAACTCATAAATGATAGAGTGAGAATATAAAAACTTATGCTACATGATTTTATATATAATAGTATTATTTGAATTGTATTTATATTTTTTTTAAAGATATGGAAGTTATGAAAAAATGAAAAACGAAATTTTAACTAAAATTTACAATATGTTAATACATATATATATATATATATATATCATATATATTTTTACTATATATATATTGGATTATCGGTTTGGTTCGGTTTGGTTCGGTTTAAACCCAAACCAAACCAAACCGTTCGGGTTGAGTAAAACATAAACCAATTGGATTACATAAAGAGTATGGTTTGGTTTGGTTCGGTTTAACTTCGGTTTGGTTGGTTCGGTTCGGTTCGGTTTGGGTTTTTTGCCCACCCCTAGCAGATATATTCAAAGCTACATGTGCGGACACAACCATGACATTAGAAGGAGATTTACAAGACGTGGGCGGTTATATATATCGTCATGGTGATTTGTTGGGAACTC
>NC_079512.1:35782255-35802017 GCF_000801105.2 Raphanus sativus
ACTCTAGTACTTAGTATTTTAAGCCACTAAATATTTATAGAAAGTTGGTTACACAGCTAACTTACTTGTCAAAGTTCCAATGTATCAACCAAGTGGTCGGGAAATGTCTCTAGTTATTGAAATAAACTAGTATCATATTCGTTGATATACTAATGAGATTCAACAAATGTAAGATATTCTAGAGTAATAGCAACGCGTTTAAGGACTATAAAGACAACTAACTTTCACCAAAATCATATAGCCAAGTCGTTTAATATACAACCAACTTTATCTTATACATAGTTCAACTCCATTTATAATTGATTTCAGTATGCCTATATCCACTAAATCCAAACTGTGACAAATGCATTTTAGTTCAAACTAAGTCCAACTACACTTTACAACAAGTTATGTCTTGTTACTCATCAATTTATCAGAGACAAAATGTTATTTAAGCTCAACGTTAGGTCTAAATACAACAAGTTATGTGTTGTTATTCATCAATTTATCATGTTATCCGAGTCATATTGCTTGCTATGACTATTATCCAGAACAACATTTGACCTCACTCTTCTTTTATTCATTTGCTGATACAATGATATAGAACTAAATTAAACAGTAGAATACATCAGAACCTAGCTAGAAACTGACGTTATTATTAGGCTTCATTCTAATTGCGCTGTTTTTCCAGAGGGCCTGAGAAGGCTACGAGTAAACAAAGAAGAACCATTGTTCGGAGCTGGTCGGAGTCCCAGAATCTCTGCAACGACATTGTAGATCTGAACATTCTCAAACGACGGCACTTTCTTTCCTCTCCTAAACCTAGGACCATGTCCAATAAAGATAGATCTCATAGAGAAGAACATGTTGTCGTATCCATGATCTCCAGAACACTCTTGAACGTTTGTTCTGTTCTGTCTAACCAACAGACCTTCTCCGACCATTCCTATGATAGGTGGAATCCGAGAACTCTCGGAATAATGCAGCCTTTTCGGTAACTTATCCTTCAAGTAAACCTTTAAAAACTCTCCGTTCTCTACCTTCCCTGAGCTCAAAACTTCGTTCATCTTCGCCACGAGTTCAGCGTTCTTCTCGCCAGGATTCTTGACATCTTTACCCCACCGAGGATTCATTACTAGTACAGGACTATAATCTTGAATCCAATCTGCGGGTATCTTGATCCAATCAGCTAAATCGTCAATGTAAATCACTTTCTTGTCACAGTTAGTAACCATTCCGTGATCACCAAGCAATATCACATGAACATCACCAAACACCTTCCTCTTCTTCAACCCCTTGATGACCCTACCGATCATTTTATCGGTATTTGCGACTGCCTCATATTAAAGTTATATACCGGTTAGATGAAATGTTAGTTCCGGTTTAGTATGGTTAAGGTTCCTTTTGCTTAACCAGCTACATATATATATAGAAACTTGTACTGTAACAAACTTTGAGCTGAATAATACAAGTTTACACTTTCATCTTCATCGTTTTCTCTGAGATCGATTCATCACCTTCATCATCTAATATGGTATCAGAGACATTCTGATCTTCTTCCGCTTCGTCACTCCGATTACTCAGCTCCGACGATCTCGTTTTTCATTTCGATCATGAGTGTTTTCGTTCATCCGTTGATTTGCGATGTTCTTGAGCTCCTTTCTTCATTCATCATCGCGGTTCATCGTCTCGTTCTCCTCGTTTTGATCCTTTTGGTTCAGTAACCGTTTCGATTCATCGTCTTCTTGATTTCACGATGCCTCCACTGGATCCGATTCCTCCTTCCTCTGCTTCAACACCATCTCTGACCGATCCTAATTCAAATCCTTTGTTCGTACACAATGCAGATCACGCTGGTATCTCTCTTGTTTCTGAGAAACTTACTGGCCTTGGGAACTTTAATAGCTGGCGTCGATCAATGCTTTTGGCTTTAGGTGCTAGAAATAAAGCTGTGTTTGTGACTGGTGCTTATCCGGATCTAGATGAGAATCATCCTGATTTTGGATCTTGGTCGAGGTGCAATAACATTGTGTGTACATGGATCGTCAATGCGGTTGATAAGCCGATTGCGAAGAGTATCATGTATCTTGATACTGCTAGGCAAATGTGGGAGGATATTCATGATCAGTTCAAACAAAGTGATGGTCCTCGTAATGCAGAGATCAAACAGCAAATCTATGCAGAAGTGCAAGGCTCTCATACCGTCAGTGAATATTACACTCGTCTCAAACAGCTTTGGGAAGAACTGAAGAATCATGAAGTTCCGTATACGTGTTGTTGTGGCCAGATGAATTGTGCGAGTCATCAACAACTTTCGAAGAGAGATGAGCAAGATCGAGTTCTTAAATTTCTTATGGGATTGAATGATACCTTTACTGCTACAAGGGGACAAATATTGATGATGGATCCGAAACCTTTGTTAGCCAGAGTATTCAACATGGTATCTCAGGAAGAACGTCAGCGTGCTATGAAGTCTACTAGCAATCTCACCTTTCAGGCGTCTTCTATACCAGTTGCTCCATCTTCTGAGTCTGTAGCTGCCGCTTCTGTTGGTGGTTATAATAGACAGAGGCCTCGTCCTATTTGCTCCCACTGTGGTCTTGCTGGTCATACTGTGAACCGTTGTTACAAACTCCATGGCTACCCTCAGGGTTACAGGACTTCTTCATCTTCTGCTCCTGGTTCTAAGCCATTACAACAACAGTCTCAACAATCTAAGGAACCAGCATCCTCACAATCTTGGAGCAAAGGCACTAATGTGGCAAATATGATTACTCAGGATTTTGGAAGTATTTCTATGCATAATCAACAGGGTACTCACTTGGGGTCAGTCACAATGGATCAAGTGCAACACTTCTTAAGTGCTCTCCAAGCTCAACCAAGTCGTAACGAGAGTAATCAATCTCAGATTTCTGGTAGTACCCTTACACTTGCAGATGGCTCTACTTCTATCATCAAACCTCAACCCCACCTTATTCCCATTACATCCTCTGATCCTGCTACATCAGGTACTCCTCTCAATAAATCAAACTTTATTTGTACCGCTGGAATTAAAGAAAGCCTTACTTTTACGCCTCATTCATGGGTCATAGATACAGGAGCCAGTTGCCATGTGTGTTCTGACTTGAATCTTTTCTCACACACGCAGTCGATTACTGATACTACTGTTACTTTACCTGATGGTTCTAGGATTCCTGTTACTATGGCTGGTTTGATAGTCTTATCTGATAAATTGACTCTTGACTTTGTTCTCTATGTTCCGGTTTTCAAATTTCATCTCTTGAGCATTAGTGCATTGACTAGGAACACTTCTATTTCTGTGCTCTTTTCATCACATTCATGTCACATTCTATCTTACAATCCTATTGCATTTCTTCAGGAGCATACTCCGGATTACATGATTGGGAAGGGTAACCTTAACCAAAATCTCTATATCTTGGAATCGTGTGCTCCTGCTCATCATTCTTTGGCTCAACTGCATCAAGTTTCTCAAATCTCTTCTGAAATTTGGCACCAGCGCTTAGGACATCCGTCTCAAAACAAGATTCAGCTGCTTTCAAAATGTTTAGATATTTCAAAAGAAAAATTTACTCATGATCATTTGTGTAAAGTGTGCCCTCTTGCGAAACAAAAACGTTTGTCTTTTACTTCTTTGAATAATATTTCTGCTGCGGCTTTTGATCTCTTACATTTAGACATTTGGGGTCCTTTTCATGTTCCAACTATTGATGGTTATAGATATTTCTTGACCATTGTTGATGATTGTACTAGAGTTACATGGATATATCTTTTGAAGAATAAAAGCTCTGTTTCATCTGTTTTTCCCGAGTTTCTTACGTTCATTGAGAATCAATTCCATACTTCTGTGAAAGCCATTAGAACTGACAATGCTCCTGAACTGCTTTTTACTTCTCTATTACGTTCTAAAGGCATTCAGCATTATTTTTCATGTGCATATACTCCACAACAGAACTCTGTTGTGGAACGCAAACATCAACATATATTGAATGTTGCTCGTGCTCTTCTCATTCAATCTCATGTTCCTCTCGAGTATTGGGGTGATTGCATACAGACTGCCATATATCTCATTAATCGCACTCCGACTCCATTGCTTAAGAACAAGTCTCCTTATGAGCTTCTCATGTCTAAGGTTCCTGCATATGCGCATCTTCGTGTTTTTGGTTGTCTTTGTTACACCTCCACATTGCTTAAAGATCGTCATAAATTTTCTCCTCGTGCATCTCAATGTGTTTTTCTTGGTTATCCCCAAGGTTACAAGGGTTATAAAGTTTTGGATCTTGATACTAAAACGATTTCCATATCTCGAAATGTTGTTTTTCATGAAACAAGTTTTCCCTATTCTGAAATTGTTTCTTCGCAATCTGATGATATCTTTGGTCAACATGTTCTGCCTTTACCTGTTCCTGATTCACCATTTCCTGCTTATTTTGATCTTGGTGATAATTCTTCTGTGTTCCCTAATCCTGTGTCTGACTTTACTGATGATTGTTCTCATGCTTCTATTTCTCAAAATGTTTCTTCTCGTGTGGATAATGATAGTCAGAACACTAGAGTTCGAAGGCAAACTAAGGCTCCTGCATATCTAGACCAATATCATTGCTATCTTCTTAACCAAACCCCTACCTTTCCTGCCCATTCTTCCCATACAACCTCTTATCCCATCTCTGCTTTTTTATCCTATGACAAACTAGATCCTTCTTACCGAAATTTCCTCTTATCCATTACCACTGTCACTGCTCCCAAAACCTTTCAAGAAGCCATGTTACTTGATGAGTTTAAGGGCTCTATGAAATCTGAGATGAATTCTCTTGAAGCGACTGGTACTTGGTCCATCTGTCCTCTGCCTCCAGGGAAGCATCCTGTTGGTTGTAAGTGGGTTAATACTTACAAATTCAATCCTGATGGAACGGTTGAACGTCCTAAATCTCGGTTAGTTGCCAAAGGATACACTCAACTTGAAGGCTTGGATTATCTTGACACTTTTTCTCCAGTTGCCAAACTGGGTACGTTTCGGACACTCATGGGTCTTGCTGCTGCTAAGAACTGGGATATTCAACAGCTCGACATTAGCAATGCCTTTCTCAATGGTGACTTAGATGAAGAAATCTACATGGTCATTCCTCAAGGCTACATTGAGTTAACTGGCAAGACTTATCCTCCGAACTCTGTGTGTCGTCTTCATAAATCCCTTTATGGTCTCAAGCAAGCTTCAAGACAATGGAATCAGAAGCTCACTTCAGTCATATCTGCAGCAGGGTTTGTTCAAGCCCCGTCTGATCATTCCTTATTTGTTCGATGTTCTGATTCTATCTTCATTGCGGCACTCGTCTATGTGGATGACATTCTTATTGTTGGCAATGATAAGTTGGCTATTGATTCTTTCAAGACATCTCTCAAGCAGGCTTTTAAACTTCGAGATCTTGGTGATGCGAAATATTTTCTTGGTTTTGAAATTGCCAGAAATGAAACTGGAATTTCGATCAATCAAAGGAAATATACTCTGGAGTTGCTACAGGAATTTGGATATCTTGGATGCAAACCAGTTTCTGTTCCCATGGAGCCTAATACGAAGCTTTCTGATACATCAGGCGACCTCCTTTCTGATGCTTCCGTGTTCCGCAAGATTGTTGGAAAGCTCCTGTATTTGACTCACACACGGCCTGATATTACCTATGCCGTTCACAAACTGAGCCAGTTTATGTCAGCTCCCCGCATGGATCATCTTAAAGCTGCTCACCGAGTTCTGAGATACCTCAAGAATGATCCTGCTCAAGGTCTTTTCTATTCTGCTTCTTCTTCAGTTACCTTGAAGGCATTTTGTGATGCAGACTGGGCGTCCTGCCCTGATTCTCGACGTTCCACTACTGGGTATTGTGTCTTCTTGGGTGACTCCTTGATCTCTTGGCGAGCTAAGAAGCAGCAGACTGTCTCTCGCAGTAGCTCGGAAGCAGAATATCGATCTATGGCTGATACGACATGTGAGCTGATATGGTTGGCTGCTCTGTTGCGTGACTTGCATTGTCCTTTGACTAGTCCTGCTACTCTCTACTGTGACAACCTCTCTGCTCTCCACATTGCTTCGAATCCAGTTTATCACGAGCGGACGAAGCATATTGAAATCGACTGTCATGTGGTTCGCGAGAAGTTGCAGAGTGGATTCTTGAAGACTATGCATGTGCGTTCTGCACATCAGCTTGCGGATGTGTTTACCAAAGCTGTCCAACCTTCTCTTTTTCATCAGTTGATACTCAAGATGGGTCTTCATCATTTGTTTGTTCCATCTTGAGGGGGGGATATTAAAGTTATATACCGGTTAGATGAAATGTTAGTTCCGGTTTAGTATGGTTAAGGTTCCTTTTGCTTAACCAGCTACATATATATATAGAAACTTGTACTGTAACAAACTTTGAGCTGAATAATACAAGTTTACACTTTCATCTTCATCGTTTTCTCTGAGATCGATTCATCACCTTCATCATCTAATACCTCAGTAACACGAGGATCATCAGGGCCATACTTATGACCCTGTAAGTCCGTTTCTTCAAGATACAGCGTCATGAAATCTGGGATCTCGCTCTGTGGAAGATCGAAGTAGCTCAAGATCGTATCAACTCTTTCTTCTAAAGGAACAGAGCCATTGTACGGAGCTTTACAAAACCCTTTAGGGCAAGTCCAAGACCCTTTGGGGACGTCAGAGCCTGGCCAAAAGTAAGTCGCAGCCTTGAGACCTTGGTTTGTTGCGGTTACCCACAACGGCTCGCCTAACCACCACTTCGGGTCTAGGTTTCTTTTGAAACGTTCCCCGGTTACCGGATCGGTAAACTTGTTCATGATTATACCGTGGTAAGCCGGGTAGAGTCCGGTGGCGATTGAGTAATGGTTTGGGAATGTCATTGATGGGAAAACCGGGATCAAACCGGTTTGAGCTTCGGTTCCTCGAGAAATGAGGAGGTCGATGTTTGGAGTCTCCGTCTTGAATTGGTAGCCGAACCGAAAACCGTCGCTGG
Organism: Raphanus sativus; assembly: GCF_000801105.2. Taxonomy (NCBI): domain Eukaryota; kingdom Viridiplantae; phylum Streptophyta; class Magnoliopsida; order Brassicales; family Brassicaceae; genus Raphanus; species Raphanus sativus. Next base: position 35,789,263 of record NC_079512.1, read on the forward strand.
AGATTAGTAGAACCACTGGTTTGGTGAGCTTTTTGGAATGGTGGGGTCTCCACGTGTTGGATGATGGAAAACTCGAATCATCGGCAGTGGTAGCTACGACGAGAAAGAGGATAGAAAGAAAGATTAGAGATAACTTGCGAAAGGGGTAACCTGAAAAACCGTACTGGACAGGCTTAGTTTCTGGCATTGAGAGAGAAAGGTTTTGGTGGTGATTGAGCTCAACAACGTTCAGATTACTTATATAGCCTTAACTTCTCGTTTTTAGTTTTTCTAACTTAAGTTATTCATCAACTCTGTATAACAATCTAATCGAATAAAACAAAAATTACCTTGGACGTCACCAAAAGTTTTTTTTTTTACCAAATGTAATTTGATATGCGTTACAAACTTGCAATTAAACCTGTCCAGTAGAACCTTAAGTTGTAAGCCAAACACACATGACACTATAAATATATAAAACTGTGAATTAAACACACAATATATTATGTTTCTTCTATAACTTTAATAATCAAGACAGCTGGCTATAGATGTTGAGTCTGTGACATACTGACATGTAGTATTTTTTGGGGTTAATTGTATATTTTCCGCAACGAGAATCAAATTCGTATCCTCCTAGAAATCTGCGTTTTCAACTTATATGGATTCAACCACTAATTCGATTTCACGTGGTTGGTTATATTTTGTTACTTTTTGACCCATAACTTAAAAGTAATAAAAGTATGATTGAAAAAATTAGTATAAACTTTTGCTTTTAACCGCATTATGTAAAAAAAAAATTATATCGAGAAAATGACAAGTATAAATATGTACACAATTAGGTAATGGCTAGAAATAATTAGCTGATCTTATTCATTTATTATTCGTTTCCACATGCAATAGAGAAAAATGATAAGAAGCTAGGAAAAGTAGATTAATTAACCAGTAGAAAAACACAATCATCAGCTAATTATTATTATTCATGCATGAGTGCCTTTTTTAGCTTCATTCAACCTCCACTGTTTCTCTAAAGGGCGAGAGAATGTTTCTAGTGAACAAAGAAGAACCGTTGTTCGAAGCTGGTCGGAGTCCAAGAATCTCAGCAACAACATTATAGATCTGAACATTCTCAAATGACGGCACTTTCCTCCCTTTCCTAAACCTAGGACCATGTCCCATAAAGATAGACCTCATTGAGAAGTATTGGTTGTCGTATCCATGATCTCCGTAACATTCGTGAACGCCTGTTCTGTTCTGTCTAACTACGAGACCTTCTCCAACCATTCCTATGATCGGTGGAATCCTAGAACTGTCGGAATAATGCAGCCTTTTCGGTAGCTTCTCCTTCAAGTAAACCTGCAAATACTCTCCGTTCTCTACCTTCCCTGAGCTCAAAGCTTCGTTCATCTTCGCCACGAGCTCCGCGTTCTTCTCGCCTGGATTCTTCACATCTTTTCCCCAGCGTGGGTTCATTGCTAGCACCGGGCTATAAGCATTGATCCAATCCGCGGGTATCTTGACCCAATCTGCTAAATCATCAATGTAAATTGTTTTTAGGTCACAGTTAGTCACCATTCCGTGATCACCAAGCAAGATCACATGAACCTCGTCGAAGATCTCCCTCTTCTTCAGCCCCTGAATGATCCTACCGATCATTTTATCGATCCTCGCAACCGCCTTTGTAACCCTAGGATCATCAGGACCATAGTTATGTCCCGCTCCGTCCGGCTCATCGAAGTACAACATCATCAAGTCAGGGATCTCTTCCTCAGGGAGATCGAATTGGTTCAAGATTGTATCCACCCTTTCTTCAAAAGGAATCGAAAGGTTGAAATGTGGACACAACTCTTTAGGGCAAGACCAAGAATCTTTGGGAACTTCAGAGCCTGGCCAAAAGTAAGTCAAAGCCTTGCGACCTTGGTTTGTTGCGGTTACCCACAACGGCTCGCCTAACCACCATTTCGGGTCTAGGCCTTTGTTGAACACTTCTCCGGTTATGGGATCAGTGAACTTGTTCATGATTATACCGTGGTAAGCAGGGTAAAGTCCAGTTGCGATCGCGTAATGGTTTGGGAATGTCATGGTGGGGAAAACCGGGATTAAACCGAGTTTGGCTTCGGTTCCTTCGGATATGAGAAGGTCGATGTTTGGTGTGTTTGTTTTAAATTGGTAACCGAACCGGAAACCATCGCTAGAAATCATTAAAACCACAGGTTTGTTGAGTTTCTTGAAGGGCCAAGGACGCCAGGTTTTGGACGAAGGAGTATCTAAACCATTGGTCGTGGCAGCTACAATGAGAAGATTTAGAAGGGTGAGAGATAGCTTGAGAGACAGAACATGATTGGATTTTGCCATTGGAAAGATCGTTTGTGATGTGCTTCTTGCAGCTCATGCTATCTATTTATAGAGTGAGCAACAAAAAAAGTCGTCTATTTTGTTTTTTTTTTCTTTTTAGAAAATAATACTTCTACTAAATTGCGTTTGAAGGCTTGAAGCGTAGAGAGAGAGAGAGCGGCGGACGGCCGGCGGACGGCGCGTGAGCGTTGATAACGATCCTCTTTAGAGAGTAGAGAGAGAAAGCAGATTTGGTCCGGCGGACGGCCGGCGCGTGAGCGTGCGTGCCGTCGCCGGAGCCCTTTGAGTTAAAGCAAAGATAGTTTTCATCGGTTTCCCTCGGTGTCCCTTTTCCCTCCGCCTTGCCTGACCTCTGCTACTAGATCTCCCGTGGGTTTCTGTCCGTGGAGTTAAGGCGCGGTGGTGTAGATGGTGTCGTGGTGAAGCTTTCCGTTCTTACAGCTGGAGTTTCTTTTACGGGGGGCGGAGTCTCTCACAGATCTGCCGACGCCGTTTCTTTGTTCCCGGGAGTCGGAGGATACGTTAGCTCCGACGTCTTCGGTTTTGGCTCCGGGAGGTGACGGCTCCTTCAGTCGTGCCTCGTTGGCTTTGGATGGTCCTGTTTCTTGGGCCTTTTGGTAGTCCTGTTGTGGCTCGTGTTTGGTGTTGCGGTTCTTGGTTTGTGCGCTCAAATGGTTCCCGTCTCTGGTTTCTCTTTGCTCGTTGAGAACTCGATTGGATCGAGGAAGCTCTTCGGAAAGATGATTGAGCGGATGAAGAAAAATGGTGGTTACGATGGAGGCTCTTTGGTTATCGGAGCTCCGTCGCAACGGGTTACACGGTGAGGAAGCTCCGGCGACGATCCCAGGCGGTGTCGGTCGAATCGAGACGGAAGCGACGCGTGTCGTTCGGAACGGTAGGATCTTTACACGTGTCCGGTCTCTTTGACAAGTGGGCATGCGGGTGTCGGTCGGGTGTTCTGGGTTGGGCTTGAGGCCCGTCTGTTCTGTTGTAAGTAGCCCATAGTTTGTTTGGACTTTTGGGATGTATTGTTGTTTGCCGTTTGGGCTTAGACAATGTATTGGGCTTGGCCCGTTCTATTATCAATATTAAAACCTTGAGGGAAAAAAAAAAAAAAAGAAGGCTTGAAGCGTCGCCATATAACAATTATAATTTCTAAGATAGGTATATCCGTATAAACAAAATAAAAGTAGACGTAGACCTTTTTTTTTTTTTTTTGGGCAACAGTAGACGTAGACCTATGTGGCGTTCCATTACAGAAAGGAAACCTATATACTAGCATATACAGATATACACTAAAAAGATAATCTTCATCGATACGTTGTTTAGTTCGTTTAAAACAATATAATAATTATTACTTAGTATTTTTATTACATTAGCGAATTTTCAAACTCTTGATTGTAACTAATGGTGGCAATATACTCATTAATCCTCTTTTTGTAAATAAAAAGATAGTTTCACTTATTTACCGGTGGTAATTCACGTATTGTGAATAGTCTCTTCAATTACGAATTGAACACGAACAATAGTGGTTACAACTTCAGCTCGTTTACCAATATGCCAACTCGTTATTGGTCTCAGTAATCCTCTTCTTTTAACTAGAAATACTAAATTGTTAACTTTTTTTGGGCAGAACACTAAATTGTTAACTAAACCGAATCTTTTAACAAAAACTGACATCTAGAGATATATTGTTATAAAGATTTGCATCTCAGTCACGTTTGTTACTACTATATAGCTAGGAATATTAAAAAAAAAAAATTTTTACTGAGTTACATAAACAGCAACAGCAAATTTGGAGTTTAAATTAATTTTCAAAATATGAGGCAAAAAAACATGTAGCCAAGAAAATAAGAGAGTAACTGTTGTAAAGGAGTTTACATTTTACAGTAAAAACAAGAATAGAGATAAATAGCAGACGGAGGTGGCAGTCTGGCAGAGGGTAGAGGGCAGATGGTAGTTGCATTATCACGACAAGAACATTACTATCATATGCATGGTCCCAATGTGGGAGAGCCACTGATATCATCTAACGGTCTTGATTTAATCACGTTTTTTATCACGTGAAACTATCCTGTCATGGTGTGGGCTCTTCCTCCGACGGGGTGATTGGCTGTGTTTGATACGTGATCTAAATGTTGATATGCCCAAGCGAACTCATCATGCATTCAAGATTTGTAACAGTCGAAAAATAAACGTTAGTGTAACCTAGGGGATGTGTCCTATATTCCTATAACAAATGAGTTGGGTTTACATAAAATTTCAGACAAGTTAATAAAAGTTTATAATTCCTTTTTAACTTCCAAAAAATAAATTTTAAACCATATAGTTGGATATAGCTTAATGGGTAAATCTCACGCATCTCGCCATCTCGCCATCTCGGTCCAGGTGATAAAGTATTCGATGTTTAGATCTCTACAAAAATTGACTTGAGCACATAGTTTCAGGCACCAACTGGTGCTATGTAGCCCATTTTGATATGCAGAAATAGTAAGAGCGAGTAAGCATAGTAACTGAAATATTTACAAGGCTTGCTTTGATCCATTAACATGTAAATCATTTATATATACACAGATGTATTTTATTTTTGATAGGATGAAATTGAAGGATCTATTATTGACATTTATATTATTCATATATCCATTTGCAAAATTTTGAATACCCAATTAGACAATAGTCTTAACATCTTGGTTCTGATAACACTTTGTTGAAAATGTTGGTCATTTGTAAAAAAAAAAAATATATTGGTCATTTGTAGAGATGTGTTGGATGGTGACTAAAGAGCAAACATTCGTTCCTTTTTGTTATCCAATCTGCTAAAGGGCCTCTCCGAGTCTTCTGACATTTATGGGCTCTAAGTGTAGCCCAAACAAAATTTAAAGCAATATTTGTTTCTCATTTTGATTTTGTTTCTTCTAGTTTACTATACATATTTTATCGGACTTGTGAAGATCATAACAAATTGATGGAACGTATGAAATTTTATTATTTGATTTATGTGATGGAAGATGATGTTAGTTTTGCGCATTTCCTTTCCATTGTTAATCAGCGAACGACAAGTGTAGTCTGGTTTTAGTGATATTATTGTTATATCTTATGTCGAATCGGTGTAATACATGTTGAAAAATAAAAATTTTGTACATTTGACCAAAAAAGCTGATAATATATCATTGGTTTGTTGGTAAATGATTGTGATTTTGTATGCAACAATTTATAGGTCTAGCCCATTTATAAATTCACTCGTCACCATCATTAATCAGAGAATAAGCTGAATTAGTGTTAATCTCATGATTAGGATTATGAATCTATTTGATATTAAGGTTTAAGGTTGCAAGTAGACCGGTTAGGTTGGAAGAGTTTTAGATATTTAACCCATGCTTAAAGTTTGGAAGTACACAAATTTTTCTTCTACTTTTTGGATTTTTTAATATTTGGAGAAAAATGAGACAATATAAAAAAAATTACAAATTAGCATAATCATGATTAGTTGATTTAAATAAAAATTTAACCTAATCATGGGGGAGCATAGATATATAACTTATGTACTATGATCCACAAGTCACTGGCTTTAATTATTTCATGAGTTGATGATTGCATGAATCATATTTTGCCATATGGCGCTTAAACTTAGAAAGTGAACATTTGATTTACACTCCTCTTGCAAAGAATATACATAACAAACATCAAATTGAGTTGTTGTAGTTATTAACACCTAGGACGTTGCTAAAACTGACGGAGCATAAAACCCATGTATGATGCTATATAATTGAGTGTTTCAAAAAAAAAGATGCTATGCAATTGATGCTGACACATAAATTTCAGAAAATACAAAAATATATGTTTATACAGTACTGATATGGTAATACATACTTACTAAATATATGTAGGATAATGGAAAATTTGGTAAGGATGAAAATCATAATTCAGTTACTTATTTATCATGACATATGTTCATTATGTAGATTTATATTTTCTTTTATGTTTAAAAGGGACAAACAAATGCAAAGAAAGCCATTCAAGCTATCAAATTTGACCGTTAATGCATTTCAAAAATTATTGAACCCTCTCTTTTAATTATAAGTTTGGTTCACTTTGAGAAAACACGTTAAAAAGTTTACAAAAACAAACGACCTATTGCTATCTAGGTCCCTAGATGCCTTCTGGGTAGATTATCTTTCTTTTGCTTCCTGTCTTTTTTTTTCCTTGGACAACTTGGGGTACCTATATATATATATGCTATGTGTGTTCCTTTAAAAATAGGTCAACTTTGTATAACATAAAATTCACAAAAGCTTTATAAATGAACAACATCCAGAAAACTTAAATAGTAAAGAGATTCTTTACTTAATTCACATATCATCCCCAAGCCCATCGCCGTAGCCGATTAAGGATGAATAGAAAAACAAATCTTAATTATACATTCTCTAAACCGTAAGATAATAATGAAAGCATCTAGTAGATATTCGATCTCTTCCCGGAACCAATAAGTTCTTTACCCTTAATCTTTTGATTGAATTATAGAATGCTATATTTTTTCTTTCTTTTTTCTGCCAAAGAAAGTCATGATGTGGACTTTTGTTTCATTTTTTTAACGTCTGAATCGATTATTATCAATTAATTATGCTATTACAACAATGAGAACATTACAAAGACGATTCTACAGCCGACAATTTTACCATCCTGTGAGAATACACGTTTGACTGCATCACTCTGAGCCGTTCTATGAGATCCATGTTCGATAGTACGTTCTACACCAAGCTGAAGATCTCCTGTAACTTGTTTCTCCATAATCTGGATAATTTGGTATTTTTGGGGGTTTGAATCCCAGACCTCTGGATGTAAAAGCAATTGAACCCTTAGTCAAATCATTGAACTAAACCATTGGACTAAGGGGCTTCCACCAACTTTTGTTTCATTTAAGATGATAAAATCATTTTTGTAATATTATAGTAATATATTGTAAAGGTAATAAAATGATGAGAATCATTGTAGCTTTAGAACATGATTTTGTTAGGACAAAATCAAGAGTTAGACAGTAAAAGATCGACAGATAAGCAAAGACACAAAGTTATTCTTTGAGGGGTAGTTGGATTATAATCACAATTTTCCAAAATATAAATGATCTTCCAATTTTGTTGATTACTAATGATTAGAAATTCGTCATGATATTCGGAAAAGAAAATAAATTAATAATTTCTTCATGATCTGATTTCATTTGTAGTTTTGCGGAAATGGAGAAAAATACATATTAGGTGAAACATCTCCTTTCACTAATTAGCTTATTTGATTTTTTTAAATGTCTTTATTCCATTTAATCTTCCTTTTCTTTCTCCATCAACTCATATGTTGCCACCAAATTGGTCAAAAAGCTCAGGCAAATCTTATTGTGTATGTGAAGTATTCCTTTTCTTCTTTTTTGCTCTTTCCCAGATTAAATGAATGTTGTTTGGGGTATTTTAAATTATTGGACTATTTACCCAATAATTAAGTTATGTGAAAACTACACTAATAGGTCTTTTGTATAAGTGACTTCCGAGTCAGGCGTTGAGTAATTAAAGATTAGCTAAAGTAGCATGTTTCTAATATAAAATTTTGTTTAAAAACCATGTTATTGGTGTTTTACAGGTTGATGTATAGTTCTCTGGATTGTAAGGTAAATAGAAAGAAACAATTCTCTTGAGTATTGGCATGTGATGTGAAAAAGACAATGTTTTAACATTTTTTCATTTTTTTCAGAATAAGCATCGGATGGTCGAATGAGGATGGATCCTGACGGAAAGCTAGTATAGTAGCCCAAGAGTGGCGGTTGACAATAATATTGTTGTACGGGTAGACAAATATAAGAAAACCTATGAATAATAATGATTAAGAAAATACTTTTATAATTGTCAAATTACAATACTACATAAATAATAAGATATGATCAATATTTATCTTATAACTCCAATAATATTGCATAGAATGACATTTCATATTATATGACGAAACGATAGTACATTAACTTCGTCGAAATATATCCGATCAGTATTCTGCATGCAGTATGCAAAAATAAACCATAATACCAATATAATGAAATTTCTATCTAATACAACACTATAAACATAATGTCATCATTGACTAACAAGGACGTTAACATCGAATAATTCCGTTGGAAATTAGAGCCACCGATCAGCATGTTCCGGTCCTGATTATTGCAATAGGAACGGATCAGGCTAAATATAATGGTAAACATTATAAACGAAATAACAAAGTTAGATTTAGTCACCGAAGCTACATGATTGTTTGTCATCTGATAATATATCAAATTTTCTTGTATTAAATTATAAACATAGACTACAAGTGGTATAAATCTTAACATTTACACCAAAAACAAAAAACATCGACTACAAAAAGGAAACACCGAAGACAAACACTCACAATAGAAGTCATACGCCAAAAAGGGAGAAACCACCGATCAAAGTATCATGAGAATATCACACAAACCACATGAAACCACCATTCACAATGGCGAATGATGAGAAGTCTAACAAACCCAACAACAACGGAAAAAAAATATATATATATATATATCCGAAATGAAGAGAGACATCAGTTAATTAATGAAAAAAATATTTTCGATATCAATCCAATATTTATTTATCTTGCTTCAACTAAAAAAGGAATAGTTCAAAAGGAAAAAAAAAAACTAAAAAAAGGAGAACCCACATATGTGAATATGTGGCTGTTGAAACAGGCAAACCCCGCAAAAGAAAGAAGGATTTATTCGATAAGGGTTATTTCCTTCACTTTAAATTAGTTTAATATAGCCTTCTTAAAAAAAAAAACTAATACTGTATTACTTTTTCTATGAAATTATTGTCCTCTGTTGTGATTGGGTGATGACATCCTTTTTCCTAGACCAAATAAAAAAGTGTGCCAGAAGCTTAATATATATTTAGTATTTATAATTTATTTATATTTACTAATTTAGAAAAAGGCAGGAAGTGGGACAATCTTGTTTTCTTTAGGAATAGAAAGCAAATGAAATTGTTTCACAATAATAGAGTGGAGTCCAACTGAACAGTTATCTTTGATTTGACCATACAAACAGTAAACATATTGGAACAAAACATAAGAAAAAAATGTAACTAAAAACAATACTTAGAGTTAAAGTTCTGTAGGATAACTTAATCAATAAAGATTAGACATATGTTAACCGAAAAACGAAGAAGTGACTACAAATTTTCAGATATATAAAGAACATGGATCCAACAATTTGGAGCATATGAAACCGGATCTCATGTATTTTGACTATTTTTGGTAGCAAGTTTTTTTAAAACTAATCAAAAATCTTCAGCAAAATACGGATTTCTTTCACAAAACATCGAATCTTTGTTGATTCGATCGTGTGTATGAGTGTTTTTTCCTCACATGACTGAAAGGGAGAATATTTATTATGATGGACTACCTGGAATTGATATAATCATAATAATTATAGCTCATGTAGGAAACGAGAATGTAACTGTTGCAAATCAAATAGACTGCACGTGATGTGATTAAGACCTGGATTTGGATACCTTTGCTCAGCTAAGAAAAATGTACATAAAATTATAAGATTCAAACAACTAAAGTTTTCATGTGTTTCAACTTGTAGGTAATATATATCCAACCATGTCGGAACAATATGATATGTAGAAACAGGCAATCTGTGTTCCTTTGTAAATAAATCAAAGTTGTACATTTCAGTGATTGATTTTGTTATTTGATTTACGTCGAGTTTGAAGATTAATTTCTCTGTATATCATATGGTGTTTGTTAATATATAAAGTCTCGTCTAGTTTAAATTTTGGTCTAAAATACTTAGATTTATCAGATCAATTTTTGTTAAGAACATCTCCTCAATGAGTTTTCGGGACCGTCTTTGAATAATTAAAAGCTTTGTGCAATTTTCCTGATCACTTGTGATTTATAAATTTACAAACCATGTCCTCTCCTTGTAAATAAAGATTAGGTATATCATACATACTAGAACCCACTTGAGTATGTAGTTGATATTTTGTTAGCAAACACATGGGTCTTTAATCTCTTCTCCTTAAATTGGACACAACATGTTACAATCAATATCCCAATATGTTAGACCATAATTAACTCAGGGTTTTTAGGATGGAATTATTAGCGGAAATTAAGAAATTGTTTCTTAACATCGGTTAAGAAGCCTATCTTAAAAACTCCAAGTTAATCATGATCTTATGTGCGTGTTATGAAAGCTTAGTTTCTCGATGAAACCTGTATTTATTTGAATAAACTATATTATGTATGCTATTGGAAGAACAATGGAACAAGAAAAGAAAAAATAAAGGAGTTTTTTCTTATTATATAAAAGTAGGATAGAATGGGGTACTATTTATAATATAAATAGAGATAATAAAATATGTATCCTAGTGGAGTTTAAACTTTTTACCATTAGGGTTGTTTTGATTTTCAGATGATGCATTTTCTTATAGATATAAAATGTAAAATTTATTAGAAGTTTCAGAATACTGCATGAAGAACCGTTTGTTGTGGTTGTATGCTGCTGAAGAGAGAATATGTCTATCAATGATATGGTACATGCAAACCATATGTCGATCAAATTATTACAGAGAGAGACATGCATATGTAAACTATTGTTCGTTAAATTATTCGTCATTATTACATATTTACAGGTAGATGATCACATATGCAATAGCAACAAAAATTATACGATTATATATGTATTAAATATTTTCCTAGTGGTAAAAGAAACAGATTACAATTTACAAGAGTCATGAAATCATTGAAATTAAAGATACACATAAAGAAATCAAAATGGTGAAATAAACCCTACCAGTACCACATGTTCATTAGACATTGACAAAACTGTTGAATCAAATCAATTGATTTGGGAACCAATATGAAGATGATCATGACCAGTCATCTTTCTCTATTTTTATTTAGTTTTCTTTTCTATATATGTTGATGCTCTTTTGTAGGACCATCTTTTTTTTTTTTGAAAAAGATGTAGGACCATCTTGCATACTCCTCCACATTTTATCAATACTATATATGTAAGCACAACGACAGTTAAGTATATTGTGAAATAGAAAGACTTGTCCAGATGACACTGTTTTCTCAATGTTTTCATTTACGAATTATGATTCATCTTATAGAACTTGTCCTGGTGACAACCAACAACGTAACACTATGAATATTAATCCGGTTAACAAATTCGTGGAGCAATAGTTAACAATTTACCAATATAATGTTGATAATTGCACTCGTTTTAATGGTAAAAGTATCTGATATTATGTTGCGATCTCAGATTCGTAGCTTCTATAAAAAAACATGTATATAATATATTGTAATTGCTAAACAAAATGTATAACTGCTCATATATTGGTTTGCAAGCTGGAAACTAGGCGGGTTCGGCGGATCCTGTCCATCAAAGACTCACCACACAAAATGAAATTCAAGAATCTCTTAGGGTTGTTTGTATATATATAGCAGGTAGGGAGCATCCTAAGCTTTTTCTTTTGTTCTTTTCCTATTCCAATTTCAATCTATTTATTTTCTTAAAAGAAATCAGCATTGTTGCCTAGTTTACATTATCTTTTTGTACTTTTGTTTTAGATTATCAAAAAAAATTTGGCAGAAACTGCTAATCTCTCAAATATAAAAACTACAAAGTATAATATTGTCTTTTCTATATATAATGTTATCATGTGGCATATACTTTTACCTATGATACAATTATCATTTTTACTCTAATTTTAAAAACTTCAAGTACTTTTTCATAGTCATCTAACTATCCCTCCTCTGGTTTTTGACTTTTTTTGAAATTGGAATGTGTATTTTAGTAAACTACCAAAATAAGGAGAAACATATTTTGGTTCATCTATTTTTCTAGAATTTTTTCCAGAATTACTTTGATGTAGGAGTGAAATCCACAAAACAAATGTGACAAAGAAAACTATTAAATTTTTGAGAATAAAAAGAAAAGGTAGTACTAGTGACTAAAAGTGAATAGTGAGGAACAAACAAAGATATAAAATCCATCAGGCATCTTTATATCTTGCTTTCTTTTTAACTTTCCTGTCTGTTTCTTTAATGTCCTTTGTCCCCTGAAGCTTGCTTTTTAGATTGGAAGGTGGTTGTAGCTTAGAAAAACAGAAAAGCAAACTGAAAGTAAAAAAAAAAAAAACTCACAAAACTAATTAAGCTTCTCTAAACACATTGCCCCAAAAAAAAAATGAAACATATTCTTAACATTAACAATCAAAAATCACATTTGTAATGCTTGAGAAGTCTATCGGCTTCCCTCAAACCACTATAGTAAGCACCATGCGTTGTGGAGTAATGAGTTCTATGCGTTGCTTCCCCTGCAAACATGACTTGAAGCTCATGTACTAAAGCTTGACCATGACCAT
>NC_079512.1:35802117-35953483 GCF_000801105.2 Raphanus sativus
TGACCTGACCACTCTTCTTGTTAATCTGTGGCAATGGCTCAGCCATGGCGTCCAAGTCATCCCCGCTTGACCCGACCGCGACATACGAATACGAACCCCTGAAAAGAGGATCACCTCCCCATTTGCTCGTCAAGACCTTTGTGATTTTCACGACTTCATCATCACCCTCGCGCAAAGAGCCATTGGTCAAGGTCTTTGGAGTTATTCCCGTGTCTTTCTTCACTTCCTTGCCTGTCAAGCAAGACACAGTGGTCAAGACACCGTCCATGATCTCCTCGTCGGTTAGTTTCTCAAGCTCGAGAGCCTCTTTGCCTGCGAACCAAGAAAGCAAGACCTTCGAATTGCTGTGTATCGGGGCCAAGGTCGCGGTTCTCCTCATCCACCAAGGGATTTTCACGAACCTATACTCAGAATCCTCCTTCTCAAACACAAGCTGCATAGACGGGAACTTTCTCTGAGACACTTCCACGAACAGCTTGTTGACAACACCATACCCTAGCCTTTTGATAGCGTCGGATTTAAAACCAGGCAGAGGAGGACTGAACAACCCACCATCTCCCTCAATCCCTGCTTTAAGCACACCTAAAGAGACAGTAACAATAACATGATCCGCAAACAAAACAGACCCATCAGAGAAATGCACCTTCACAGGACCTTCTTCATAACTCTGCCTCCACTCGATCTTCGTAACCCTCCGGTTCAACTCGATAACACCTTGAGGAAGAACAGAGGCCAAGTGATGTATAACACTCAGATAGCCTTTAGCTATAGTGATCTCTTCCCCTGGAAACATCTGGTACTCACTCTCCGCCGCGTAGTCAAGCGTGTAGAGATCATCTGCTGACGTGTAAGTCCTCTGCGTGTTGCTGAACATAGTAAAGATAGCTTCTTCAAGCGACCTCCTGCTCCACGTCCCACCACACCCTTTCTCTCCTTTACCGATCGAAGAAGCCCAATAAGCATCGAACCCAGATCTCAAGAACGACCCAACACTATTCCCGTTAAACCCATCACCGGAAGAGCAAACCCTAGTGGCAATTTCGTAAATTTCACCCAAATCTCCGTCGTCGATGTCTTTCCCCTGAGCTAACTCCATGAGAGCATTGAACAGCCCCGAGACGGGTTCGACGACGGAAGGCTCAACCTCGAACCCGCCTTCCGCAAAGGTTCTAGCTTTATCGACGGTGGGGTCCATACACTCCCACGGCTCGTCGGAGAGCAGAGAGCCGGTCGCCTCGGCGATTTTGTAGATAGGGCTGCCGCCGATGCCGTGGATCCACGTGGCGCCCATCTCGATCTTCTCGGCGGAGAACTCGGAGGTGTTGATCCTCCCGCCGATTCTCGACCCGCCTTCGACCACGGAGAGGTCGAAGGTGTTGTTGGAGGCAGTGTGGAGCTTGTTCGCCGCCGTGAGACCGGCCATTCCGGCTCCGATGATCACGATTCTCGGTTTCTTCGCCGCCATGGAAACTCTGTGTGTGTGTCGGTGTGTGTGTATGGTGCGGTGAAATGAAGAAAAGAGAGAGACTTGGGGATGAGGGGAAGGAGAGGGAATGAATGGAGAGAGATTACTTTGCAGAACATTTATAAGGGAGAGAGAGAGAGACAGTGTCTGTCTGTGTGTGTGTGTCTGACCCCGAAAGCTAGCTGGTGAGATTTTACTAATTACTATGCTCTTGATTTTTATTACTATATTTTTAGTTGTTGTATGATTCTACATTGCTGTATAAATATATTAAATTTTATTTTTATTTTAATTTGCAAATTTGTTATTTATATAGACTACAAATACCATGTAGTCTGCAGTCGTAATATTAAAATATAAAGAAAATAGTATTTTAGAATTATCTATCAGCGTAATTTTTTTGTTAATATTATTTAAGATTTAATTATCTTAATAATTATATGAAATAATTCTTGTAGTGTAAATTTTTTTGAATTTTAGAATTATCTATCAGTGTAATTCTTGTAGTGTAAATAGTAAAATATTTCTTCGGTTTCAAAAAGATGCATATTTTAAGGAAAAAAATGTTTCAAAAAGATATATTTTCATATTTTCAATGTATTTTTGTCGAATACTAATGAATGTGTTTCTAAAATATTAATTGCATTTTTAAAATTTTATTGGTTTAAAAATATAATAAATATAAATTTACAAAAACTATGCATTACTGACTAAGTTTTAATGTGTTTTTTTCTAATAAGTGTGAAAATTTTAGAACATAGATTAATTTGAAATGGAGGGAACGTTGATTACTGATAATTTTTTGAATTTTTTTTGATAAGCACCAGCAGCTGTACTATTTTATAATAATATTATTATACTACTAAAAGTTGGCTTTAATTATTTAACAAGTACTGTTTTTTTTCAAGATCCACTAGTTACTGTTTAGATAAAAAAGAACCAAATTATTACCATCAGTATCACACACAACTTGTATGAAACACAACACCTATGTCCAAAGATGTACATGTGGAATTAGATTTTACGTCCCCTCAAAGCTCACCCATCCTCTCACTGCTAATCGTTTTTTTTTCTCTTTTCAGAAAAGCTATATATGTTCATTATAATATATTTTAATTTTATAAATCACACAACTGTTCTGGTATAGGAGAGATACACCTTGATTATGTGTGCACAGTAAAATCTCCGGAAGAAAGTTTTTGAGCGTTAGAGGCGGTTCAACTGCTCCCAACGATTTTTTAGTGAACAGTAATTTGACTGGATTTGCATGTTCTGCGACATGCTCCAAAATCTGGACGTACCAACAACGTGTCAATATTTATGCCTAGTGTATCTGTTTTTTTCCAATAATACATATCTGTCATTTCTTGTTGTATATTTTTAGACGGTTTGAAATGTTTTCTTTATTAGACTTATTTTGACGTATATTCACTTATGAAAATATGTAAGAGTAACTAAGTTTGAAGAGTTTTTAAGAAACATATATTTGTCTTATGCGTATTATCGTAATCGATGTCTGCATGTGTATAAATCACATACGTGTTTTAAACCTTCTTTACGGTTTTACCATCGTGTGCTTTCCAAATAATAGCTCTCCATGCGAATTTAGCAATTTCACTGTACATAAAAATTCAAAAAGAGCAAACAACTTAAAGTGAGAAAAACTTATAGAAAGAAACCGGTGGTAATAGCATAGTAATGCTTAGAGAATCAAAAATCCAATACGGCGAATCCGGATTCAAACCCCATCGACCACACGGATATAGGCATTGTTTTCGGCTCATTTGAATGTCCAAAAAAAAATCTATCTGTGAACTGTACTTTCGCCTGGGAATTAGGTCTAATAGACCCAAATTTAACTTTTTTGGTTTACAAGAAAAACTTATAGAAAGAAATGATAATTTTTGGAAAGAGAGAGGTCACATGTAAAGCAAGAAGATGGCGGTGACAAACGGGAAAAAAAGATCCAGCAGATGACAGAAGTACGGCCCACAAGATGCAAATTATGAGTCAGTGGTACTGATCTATCTTTGATTGGCACCCATTATGATCAACCTAAGCATGATTGTGTCATCACTCGAAGATCCATCATAATATAATTGTATATAGCTCAGTTTATTTTATGCATGCAGCTAATTCTGAAGAGAAAAATATGATACAAAAGTTGAAATGATTTTAGTTTAGTTTTTAATTAAAATGAATATGAAGGTGGCGAACATATGACTCATACATATAAACATGTTGAGTTTAAATAAATACCGTCATACAGTATGATCTTCAAAGTATGTTGTATATACGGAGTTGTTTGGAAAAAAAAAACTGTCTATAACTAAGTCATTGCTTTTTTTGTCATCAATTCTCTGTCATTGTTATATACTGTATTAGATTTTCGGTGGTTAATAATGAAAAAAAGGAAAAAAACTTGGAAATGTGAGATTAACAAATCATTAAACAATATTTATAAGCTTGAAGATTCTTATCTATCTAATTTCATTTAGAGGTTAGCTTTTTCTCAGAAGAAGTATTTTGCTTGGTTTGTTTTGGATCAGATACTATTGCTTGAAGTTGAACCTTTTATAAAATACTCAACCGACGTGATAATTTATTTTATTAAGTCGACAAACATATATAGTGGAAACTATAAAGATGTTAAGTATTTTTTGTTTTCCTTTTGCTTTTTTGTGTTGCCCATAGAATTTGTAGGCAATCATCACAACACTAATACACAAAGACAATGATCAAACAATTCCTTAAGCTAGTTTGTTCATGAAGAATTCTTTAGCGAAGATTTTCCTTTAAGATGATCAAAGTATTAAGCTTTTTCTTTTAGTGAAGATATTGTTCTAGATTTATCTTACTTTAATTAAAATTAATTATATCAAACTTTTGCACTACACAGAAATGGATCTTCATCAAAGGCAGTGCAGATCCGTAGGCTATCATATCGCTTACTTATATATAATCAGAAAATGACCCATTGTTAAAAAACTATATATTGAGTATCAAGACTTAACTGATAACTATAACTACTCATATTAAGAGTACTAAATAATTGATGTGCATTGCTTCTACGTAAAATCCACAGTAATATGTTTTGTGAGCCAACATTCATTAACTGTCGAAAATGTGAATAAATAATCAATAGAAACAGAACATAAGGACAAAATCTTGCGAAGGCTTTTGTCGGTTGCGATTAGTTTGCACATCCCGAAGAAGCTCTCTGCCTCTCCGAGAATCAACTTTGAGTTCTGAAACATATACATATAAAATTATTATTTTTCTCATTTACGTGTGTGATCTCTCTGTACTTTGATGTACACAAAATCAAAATTTTAATTTTAATATTAAAAGTATTATATTTAGCATAAATCGCCTCTCTCGATTTCTTTGATACGTCTGGATATACAAATGAAACGAGCAACCTCCAATCTTATTATTGGAAAATCGCCTCTCTCGATTTCTTTGATACGTCATCCAGTGCCAGCTTAGAGGAAATGCCAACAGTCCATTTGCACAGGCCCGCTCTATTTTTATCAAATTTTCTTTACTAGTTAGGGCCCTAAAATTTCGAAAAACTCGTAAAAAGACTCTTAAAGTTTAATACCATACATAAACTCTCCAAGATATATATTTTAGTGCAGGGTCAATATCAAAGTGAGCCGGCCTTGAAGTCATCATATTATATATGAGATGCATGTTAGTGTAGATGGATATACAACTATGTAGGTGCAAGGCATGAAGGCAAACAAAATCTCGAGCTGCAAAAATGTAAGCTACAATGGGATTTAATTATCGTGAACCAAGGACCTTTCCTTGATCTTCAAAGCTTGAAAATGACACACTCGAAGGTTATCACGTGTTGGATACTCATATATTTAATACGCAAACCATAAATTCATTGTGTTCATTTATATAGTAACCAAACTAACAAGAGTATTACTCCCTAAAAGCTTTGCATTCTAAAACATGCTTTAGGCTCTATTGGTTCACCACCCACCCACACATATATCTTTGACAAGTCGAAAGAACAATATTTCTTTTATAGTGAACCTCTATATTCAGAAAAATATGAAGAGTATCCTCATTTTTTTCTAGTTAATGACCAGTTCCAATGGCGTATAAACTGTCGACAAGATATTAATAAGTGGATGGGGAGATAACAAGACTGTTGAAACAATGAACGAGAGAAGGAGAAAAGGCAAAGGGGCTTAGATTTAATGGCTAGGAATTAATAAAAAGGACATAACCTATTAACATATAGTTCTTGAGCCACAATTTTGTCTCCTCTTCTCCAAACAAATAACTTGGCACATTCACATACACATAGACATACAAAACTCAAGACGTGTCTGTGTGTACCACTTATTTGTGTGTGTTTGTATGCGTCGACAAACAAGGTTTTTTTGTTTGGTTATTGGTGAAACTGAACGAAAGATAAGAATCCAACAAAGCCTATAGAAGCTATGTGGTGGTCTTGGATCTATGAAATGACTAGTGTACCTATTGTTCAGATAAGTCAAAAACCCCATTGAAGGCTCAGTACTATCACCATGGAGACGTTTTAAAAACTAGGGAGGGAGACAGATAGAATCTACCAGAAGATATTTTTGTAATAAGTATCACTGCTTGTTGCCTACCTAACTCCTTCACCCCCACAATCCCATGAGCTTTCAAATCCAATGGTTTGCACAATAGACTGTAGGACTAGTGGGCTGGGCCAGGTTCATTCTGGTTTATGCAGAACCAAAAAAGAGGGAATGAACCAAACCGAACCAAACTTCTATCTGATTGGGGTTGGAAATGGAAATGAACAGTTCAGTGAAACATGTGTCAAGTCAAGTACTTCAATTCTTGATTTGTGATTCACAACAATGGTTACCCTACACGATTCCGGAAGTGCCCTAAGCCTACCAATATTTTTAAATTACTGGCGTACATATACCAAAGTAATCCATCCCCAACATTAATATTTAAACCGCATATACGTGAGCCAATGTTCCTCCGCAAAAAAACTGAAGACACCTAAACCACGTCAGCGTACTAATAGTCACGGGGTTTGCTTCCTCAATGCCTGGAGGCGCATGAGAAAACCTGTGACTTGAAGTTCTCTAGCTCTGTCAGTACTTCATCTTCCGGTCTGTAAATCAAGTCGCTCATCCGCCATATCTGCCAAATTTTTTGAAAACCACAACAAAGTTTTCATTATTTTTATTTTTTGCCTAGAAAATTAATCGTAGATAGGTTCCCAAGTAATGCAGTAAGAAAGTTGGAAAAGTACCTGCAGCTACCACCCCCACCGTTACTCTCACAGTTACCAGAAACGCTGGCAATAGTCCAAGGTTCCAATACGTTCCAGTGGAAGTCGACCACGTTGTCCCTAGTTAAGATACACATGAGAAGATTATAGTGATACCATTGAAGCAAGTAAACGAGAGAATCAGGATTACGCGTTGAGAACCTGTGACCAGCATGCTGGAAGAAAAGCCCAGCAGGGCTTTTGGGTGCACGCGCAGACTTCTTGCCGACCTAATGTGCACGAATATATATGAATATGATGAGCTTGAAAGTAATAAAAAAGTTTTCAATGTAAATCTGAGGAAACGTACAAACCCTATCATAATCCCATATGTTCAAGAGACCATCTTCTGCAGAACTCCCAAAAACAGATAATTTATCAGGAGACCACTGAAACGATAACAAAACGAGTGTCATTGGAGAAGAGGTACAGCTCATTAACAGAAGAAATGATATAACAATAAAACCGAGGTAGCCGCATGTTGTTGATACCTGAACAGAAAGAACAGAAGCTTTGTGGCCTTCAAATTTGTAGATAGGAGAGCCAACTCCATTTGAGGTCAGGTTTCGGCGGTCGAACAAACGGACAGTGTTATCTGCTGACCTGAGAATTTGCGAAAAAAGCGTGAGAGAATTAGAAGCAACTCCTAACCTTTTGGACAAGTACTCAAGAGTGTAAAATAAGTACCCTGTCAGGATCAGATTGTTGTCATGAGGATTCCAATCGACACAGTGAAGATCAGCATCATGTGCTTTCTCAACCTGCAAGAAACAGACGGAATCTGAAACAAGAACCAAAACGTTGAACACCTCAAACTTGGATACGGTTCAAAAGAGAGGTGTGCCTTCATGGCAGGACATGTGCCGGTTCGCGCATCCCACAGTATAAGACAAGAGTCGTCACCAACACTGCAGAACTCCTGGGCACTACAGGAACAAAACAAAAATCCACCAAAACGCATCAGAAAAGTCCCGAGTAGTTTTGCATTAAAGAAATAAATGGTTCCAAGAAGCTACCTAGATGGACAGAACGCCACATCTTCAACTGTATCCTCGTGGCCATGATATACACCTCGAGGGCCAACGGAGCGACCACCAGTTTTACTACTATCTTCACCACTCTGTTTGATGCTAGAACCATGAGATTTGGAATCTGTACCAGCTGCTGTGATCTGATCTTCGATACTCCACAGAATAACTAACTTGTCCTTGCCTGCGCAGAAGAATCTTTGATGATGAGAGAAACATGGAAACCACAAGATAGGACACGAAGATAGCACAATATACACCTCCAGAAAGAACAAAAGGTTCGGTTGGGAACATCGCAAGAGCAAATTCAGCATTATCCTGGTGTCCAGTTAGTATCTGCGAATTAAAGCTGTTCAGATGATACACAAGCGGGTGGGAAAACATTACGAAAAGAATCTCATAAGAGAACATTACCAAATCAGGACGAGAATGTGGAGCTCCAACCACAGCATGCCGATCTGGTTGAGTCTCAGTGTCCCAGATGAGAACCTGAAAACCAATATACCATACTTGCATGACTAAGACTTGAACTTGTATGCCAAAAAAAAGAATAAGGATAGCTATAGTCTATAGCCTATAGATAAAGAGAAAAGAAAGCAATCTTATTTTTGAGAAAGCAGAGCTTACATCAGGACTGTCGGTGTGAGTAGCTACAATCTTACTATTTTGTGGAAGTTCCCTGATTCTGTTGACCTGCGATTCATGAAGATTGAAGGGTTACAACACATCACCAAAGTCTTTTGCAGTAATAAAAGTCTATTGAAAGGGTGGAGTTAATACCTCTCCAGGGTGGATGATTGTCTTGTACTTCTTCACCAATGGAGAGCATGCTTCTCTGTTAAGCTGAACATATATATACAGAAGAAACATCATTTCATATATTTTCATCTTAGCAAGAGAGTAACACAAGGACAAAAAGCACAAAATTTGGTTGAAAAAAAAAGAAACTAATTACCTGCTTCTTAACAGCTTCGCAATTAGCTACGACCAAGGTATTAGGCACATTTCCATCAGTCTAGTGACAGACATAACCAAGAAAAAAAAAAGGTAAACATGAGGAGCACTGGACAAAAATTTCCAGATTGAAGTGATATATATTTCTAGACCTACTTGCTCCGTGAGATAGAGACGCTGCTGATTCTTAGACGAGGCTTGCTCAAACTGTGGTCCCCATCTGGTCAAAGCAGACAACAGTCACTCACAAAAATCGGACATCTTTTACACAGAAGCTAAACACTTCACTAAATCTTTACCATAGCTACAAAATCAAAACCTGAAATATCCTTAGAAATCAAAAAGTAGTCTCTAATAGCTTCAAACAAGTGTAATCAACGTGATCTAACAAAATCAAGTTCAAGAGTTTCATGCAAGAAAATCATAGATTCAAATATCAAAGCTTTAAGACACATAAAAGAGACTGAGCTAAATCATGAACTGTATAAACATAGACTAGAACATGTCGTATTGCTAGCAAAAAGACTCTCCGTTTATCAGCATTATACTATTTTAACTTCAAATGTGTTTCAGTAGCCTGACCCAAGCAAAAGTTTGAATTTTACTTTCCCAGAAAAGGATACACTTTCTCAGAAACCAAAGATCAGAGTAAACAAAGAACACAAAACGAAATTTTGAAAACCCTAGAACAAAAAAAAAAACAGACCAACCTGCAAGAGAGACAAGGCCAGACGAGGCTATGGTTGGAGAGTGAGTCATAGAGAATGGGAACAAGAGTCTTCCACTGAGAGTACTTTTTGTCAACGGTGGGCTTGTGACTCTCCTTCTTCTTCTTTTTGATCTCGGTGCTTCCCTGCTGCTGCGAAGATGCTGACACAGACCCGTTGTTAAGTTTAAGTGTCCGAGCTCTCGTCTTCAGTCCAATGTACGTCGCCGGAGCCTCTGTTTCTCTTCTCGTCGTCGCTGCTACTTCACTCCCCATTTTCTTTCACCTTTTTGTTAACTTCCTTTCTACTTTTTCTGTCTTAATATTATTATATATTCAGATTCTGTCTTTTACGCCACGTGTCGTACAGTTATAGGTGAATTTCGTTTCGGGAACTACCAACAAGAATAAATGCTTAACTGACGCAAAACGCTGTTATAATAGCGGCCACATCAAAACTACGTTTAGCGCGTTAAAAATCCACAAAGAAAGACAATCAAAAGTCTAACATTCATAACTCTGATTTAAATTGGACAGAAGATAAAAGTCTGTTATTTTTTTTTTTGTTCATTGAAACTAGCTGGGAATAGTATTGAGGAAGAAGGATCAGACATAAACACCACTAGCAAGTAGCAAAAACAACGATCCAAATCCCTGCAATATAACCCAGAGAAAACTGATTTCAACACCGAGATTGCGTTTAAGAGAACTATTACAAAGTTGAGAGGACGAAGAAAGACACCATACCAAGAAAACAGATGCTACTGCCGCGGTGGCAAGCTCCATCCCTAGACTACGGTTTTTCCTGGATGATGTAGCTTCATAGCTGCATCAAAAGTAACATGTAAGTTAGAAAGAAAGAAAGAAAAAAAAAACAACAACAATACTTTGATCACTTCTTGTCGAACTGAACCTAAACCTAAGTCCGATATGACCACCAGACTGCAAAAAAAAGAACACCAAATATAAAATGGTTCAAGTCCATCTTAAAGACTTTGACTTGCGACTAACCCACATGATCACTAACTCAACAAAAACCGAATCATAACTCCTAGAACTTGCCATCCTCTGAAGGTTGAAGCTTATTGCTTAAAACGAGAATTACAAAATCCAAATTTTTTAGTAATGAACTAAACCGATCATTTACATTCAGTGAACGAACCTACAAAGTAGTGATTCAATAGATATATATTCCGTAACTAACTGACATATCTGAGTCTTCACATCAATAATAATACACCATGAGAGAGGGTGATAAATAAATTAAAAAGTCACGACTCCAAGTTCATAAGCTACATCATCTCTTCGTTATATTAAAGCCTAACCCAGAGGCTAGGAACTGATAAGGCATTGTAACCAAAAACTATATAATAAGCAAATAACAATGTTGGTCAAGCTTTCAAATACAAAGAACAACCAACAAAGAGGATAAGATAGATCCTCCTTAACTTAAATTGGGGTTTCAGATAAGCAAATGATTCATAACTCACAACCTAGTCATGACTAAGCAATTCAGAACTCTGGTCGATCAAAACAAACACAAGATGAATCAAGCAAATATAAAAGCAGCAATTTGGGGGATCTGATCAGATCAGATCGAGATTATAGCCCTTACATGAAGAAGAAAGCGGTAATGAGGAGGCCAATCGCCAGAGTGAACACCGATAAAGTCGGGTACATCGCCACCGCAATCGGACTCGCAATCGGTGTCGCCGCCTAAAACAACAACATAAAACACGGAGATCGTAAGTTAAAAAAGGCGATCAAATTTTGCAATGAAGGAGAACACTTGGACGGATCTATAGTTACCATTTTTGAGAGCTAGCTAAGAGAGATCTCTCCGTTTCGCTTCGATCTCGATCTGATGAGGGAAAACGATTTTGAAGCAGTCTGGATGATTACTGTATTTTACACACACGAGACTGTCTCCCGGTGTGGACCGGACCAGTTTACACCAAATTTATGGGCCTGTTTTGTTTTGTTGTTCGGTTCAGTAAGCCTAAGACTATCTGGAAAGGCCGTTGGGTCAAAATTGGGTTGACGAAGAAAAATAATAAGCACACAGTATTTATTTATTGACACAATAGATATAAAAAGGAGTACGTTATGGCATTTAATACAAATCTTTACGTAATCCGGTTCTGAATAAACATTCTAAAGAACAAATGAATACATTTTTCTTGGGATAAAAAACGTTTAAAACAAAGGGAATTGCATGTCGAGTATGACCAGGGCCGGCTCAACACTATTAAGGGCCCTAATGCAAAAAAAATCTTTTAGACCTTATATTATAAAAAAAATACTAGGGGATTAATGATTTTACGTTTTAATTTGATTTTATGATTTAATTTTTATAATTTTCTAAAAATATGTAATATTTTTGAAATATTTTTAATTTAAATGATATTTTGAAATTTGAAATGCCATAATTGAATATATTTATTTTAATGAAGATTTATGAGTTATTACCATATTTTTAAAAGTCCAAAAATATAAATCGAAAATAAATGTACTATATGAGTTATTACCATATTTTAAAAAGTTTACCAAAAATATAAATTAATATTAAATATAATTGTCCATGTCATATTAATTTATAAGACATGTCATCAATTCTAGTAGACATGTCATATTTATTTTGTGAGAATGATTGTAGAGAAGACATATGGCAAAATCACTTCTCAAATATAGTCTAGGAGATATTTAGGCCCTATATAATGACTAATTTTAAATATATTTAAGTTACTTTTACACAAATAAACTAACATACATGTTTTAGTTTGAGTTTTTATTAAATTTCTGTACTCACATTTTATAATACTACATAAGTTTAAATTTAGTATACTATATATGTCACTAAGAAAAAAATTAAAAAAAGAAATTAGGGTGGGCCCTGGGGCGATCGCACTGACCGCCCTCCATGCTAAGCCGGCACTGAGTATGACAAACGTAACAACGTGGTAAGAAACCAGGACTGGTTTGCATCACTTTGATTCTCCACTTTCCATATGTGGCTATCCGTCCCGGCATAAAACGTGAAAAGTCGCCGAGAACACATTTGGTATGGAACGTGACACAGCAACTATCACATTTATAGAACCATATCACGGTATCTATTTTCTCTTCGCAGATGTCACACCAATATTCTCCTTTCTTGTTTTTCTCGTAACATAAATAGAGAAGATGCTCATCGTTCCAGTGTTGTGTTGTTTTTGGCAAAACAGCACATTTTATATCTAATGCAAAGTTGCAGTCATCGCAACTAAACAGTCGATACTCCAAGCGGTTGCAAGAAGAACATTTCATATGCTTCTCGTCATTGTAGTACAAGGTGCATGGATGACTTTCATGGATGATAGATTCAGAAAGTGTGCCACACGTAACATCTATACTGAAGAACTGAAAATCAGTATACTTGAAACCATCAGAATGTTTGTCGCACATTGAGCAACCACTCTCTATCATGTCACCACATATTAAAGTTAATGGCTTGTCATGATAAAAATGACGTTTCTTCCTAGGAAGATAAGCACATGTTTGATGGAGGATGAAATGGCACTGCACGCACTTGTAGAACGGTTGAGAATTTATAGGTAACACACATGCTTCGCAACGGATGCTTCCACCGGATATGATACTATCCTCGTTGAGTTGTAAATAATGTTCCTCGTGACTAATATAACATATTAGGTTTTCATCTATCACCTTAAATGGTTCGATTTCTATAGGTTCTTCTGGTATCCCTTTGAGCTCTAACTTGTCCCATCATTTCGTATTGCACATTTAGAATGAATGACATAATTAGGACAAGTCAAGCAAGAATATGCACCATATGACCAATCAACGTTTTTGTGACAAACTCCGCATATCCAACTCCCAGGACTTAGATGAAGACGCCTAGAAAGACGATGCTCGTGACGGTTGACGTTGACGATCTCCGGTAAGTCAATACAGCTTTGATGGATCATGAAATCACATTGTTGGCATGAATAAGGATTCCGATCACCCGCCATCCCACAAGCATCACAATCAAAAGATATTTTCCTTGGTGTAAGGCTGAGCTGATGTTCATGAGCCTTAGGAAATAAGATTGCAAGCGGTGGAGAATCCCTCACACAATCAACATCCACACTAAATTTTCAAATTGAACAATGATAAAATTTCCATCTTAATTCTTCTCCACATATACGACATTTCCCGTCAGAGAAATGATGTTCTTCCTTAGTAAGTAATTTAAGGGGATGCTTACGGTGATAAGGGTAATCTATCTCTAAATCAAGCATAGAACACTCGATTCCGAATTCCAATCTACATAGAGAACATATGTAACGATACTTGTAAACGCTTTGCCCGCTACAAAATTCACATCTGGAATAACCAAAATCCTTCACGATAACAAGTGAGTGTTCATGGGCTTTGGGGTATTCAATAACATTTGGTGGAGAATTTTTGGCACAAGCAGTATCAATAATGAAATCACATATAGAGCAATGGTAAAACATATAAGACAGAAATTGTCCACATAACTTACAAAGATTCACGTCGGACCACTCCAACACTACTAGAGAGAGAGGATGTTCACGATGAGATGGGTGGTGGATCTCTAACGCTGTCTCTGCACATTCTTTGTGAAAGAACAAATCACACTCATAGCAACGATAGCCGTCTTTGCGATAACCACCTCTCAGACCGCAACCATCACAACGGTTAACCCATGGCGAAGGATACAAAAAGTGTTTGTGAGTTGGTAATTTTATTCTGTTGCATCTGTGTGACTTAAATCTCTATTGTACCAGTAAATGCCCAGCACTTGTGGGTCGGACGTTACTATTTCTATTGGGAAAAGAAAATCGGGTTTTTTGAGGCTGTATAAATATGGGTCTAAGGGTTTGTAAATTATTATCACATCATTAATAAGAAACTCTAAATGAGTATTTGCCTCAATACGTTTTCTTCTCTATTCTTCTTCTAACCTAAACGAGCCGTTCAGAACATATTCTAATCATTGTGATGAATAAATGATTGTAATAATATATATCAAGCACGTTGATTAGTATATATATACTTATACGTTAATATTCTAACTAGATTTTGACCCGCCCTTAGAAAGGGCGGATATATTTTTTGTTGGAAAATTATTTTATGTAATAAAAGTAATGATTTTGATAAAATATATAATTTTAACTTTTTATGAAATTTATCTTAAATTTACTTATATGACTTATTTTGTTATTTTAAATATGACTAAATTTAGAAGATTCAAAATAATTCTAACCCGTAATATGATTTTATTTATTTAAACCGAAGTTAAACTTATTTTACACTGATTTTTCTTAATTTAAATAAAATATTTTATATCTTCAACACTCTTGTATTGAAAAATTCATTTGTGCGTTTCAAAACATTTTCTATAATTTTATTAAATTTAGTTTATGTGACTTAGTTTTTATTTTAAATGAAACTATTTTTTAAAGAATTGAGATAACTCATACCCGTATTATGATTTTGTTGATTTAATCATTTGCTATTTGAACTTGATTTTATTTTGAGGTTTCATTTAATAAATACTTTCAAATAATTAAAAATGTGAAATATTTTTTGGAAAAATATGGTGTAAACATTTATGAAACAAAATTTTCAAAACAGCTAAGAATTATTAAATACTATTTAATGTAATTGCAAAATAATGACTTTTGATTAGTTGCAAATAGTATTGGAAAAAATACAGGTAATTTTTGTGATTACTTAAAAAATTAGGGGCAGATTCATAAACATGCATCTGCTTTAATAGTATAGATATAGATAGAGCCTTATGGGCTTATTTGTTAAATGAAAAAAAAACAATTTTTTTATAGAGATAGTAAAAAGATATAAGAATAGAAAAGGGGAGAGAGTATGTTTTTGGTTACTTAGTCAAATTTTTATTAATATCACCGGATGCAATTTCCCTTATCTTTTTATCAGACTATGATGATTGAATTAAAATTTTATTTTTCAAATTTTTTCTATAATTCTTATATGTATAATTAAATTATGGCCGTTGGTTTTGTATAGTTGGACCCGTTTAGACTATTCTACTATAAATAATTAAATATGATAGTATAACTCTTATATAAATTATAGTTTTTATGGCTAAGAATTGAATTATATTAAATACTATTTAATGTAATTGCAAAATAATAACTTTTGATTGGTTGTAAACTGTACTGAAAAAAATACAGGTAATTTTTGTGATTACTTAAAAAATTCAGGGGCAGATTCATAAACATGCATCTGCTTTAATAGTATAAATATTATGCAACAAGTAAAAGATTCTTGATCATAAGCAAATAACAAGAAAAGAACAGATCCTAAAAGTATGCATAGTTTTTTTTTTCCTGGAACTTATGTGATCCTTTGCTTTATTGGATAGGAAAACACTTTCTTTTTCGATTGGTTTACATATAATTTTATGAAACTATTTTTGTGTTCGGATAGGCTAAAGAAAATTAATTCTTTAGCCTATCCGAAAAAAAACTATGCATACTTTTACATAACGATTACCCTAAACTAAGTCGTCGACAAAAGAAAAAACACTACAATCATTACGTTACCTCGCTTAAAGAAAACATAACCTCTTACATTGATGGACTGCATTGATAAATCAAAGAATGATACCCATAGTTCAGCTGAAGTAAGAGCTGTGATATATAACGAATAAACTAGATCAAAGTATAATGTATTAAATTGAGATTAGGAGGGTTAATTTTAGGAACTATTAAGTTTGTGGGATGTGGAGGGGTCGTTCGTAATGATGCATATTGCATCGCCACAGGGTTAAGGATAATATAAATCCTGAGATACTCCAATTCTAGAACGAAGTGAAACACATATTTTTCTCTTATATATCAATCTTCCGAGTTTCTTGGCAACATGTGTATAATTCTTAAACATTGTCAGCATATCAAATAATAAGAAAATAGATCCAAACATGAAACATGTAATTTGGTAATTGTTTTAAGAAAATAGATTCAAGCGACTCAAACCTAAATGAATCTTTTCTTCTTTTATTTTATTTCCCGACTAACTTGGCATCATCAATATATATTCTTTTTCGTGAAACAAGAGAGAATATATTTTCACATATATTCTTCGTGCTCAGCCTTCCTCAACCCTGTCTGAAACATATCTTCAACTTTGGTTCAGATACTTTGATGCATAACAAATTTTGCTTCGCTTGTGTTTCAGTCTTTTAGCCAGCCTTTTGTTGTCGTTGATTTTCATTTCGTTGTATTCGGAAACGGCCTTTTTTATTTCTTTCGTTTTTTTTCTCGAACTAATAGATTTTTGCTCAAAAAATAGGTTATTTTGGTATAACGCAGCTGAAGAGATCACGTCTTGGTCCGTGAATCCATCTCCCTCGCAGTGTGCCCTACCATCGTCATCGCGTTCTATCTTAATTTTACTATTTTGCCAGTTCCAAGAAACTTCTTATCCTCTTTTTAAAACGTGTTTTTTCTCCCAAAGCAGTCTAAATCAGTATTAAAATATGAGTAAATTGATATTAAGAATAATTCCAAAATTTATCAGCTAAAGAGTACAAAACACACCAACCATGCTTCCTTGCCGCGTAAGTCTTTAAATAATGCAAAATAAAGCTTTAATATCCATCTTAATCCTTAGTGTTACAAAAGATAAAGAAAAAGAAATCATCTTAATCTTCGACTCCGACATTTGTTTCATAATACTCAATTTTCTTGTGAATATGTTTAAATTTAAGCAAATATATACAACCAGACAAGTTCTAACTAATCAACCAATATATATTTATAAAATAAATTAAGCTAGAAATTTAATCTATATTATTAAAACCAAGAACAGATAAATTATAATAAAATGTTTATAAGTTTCTCTAACTAAATTTGACTTTTTTAATTTACTTTTGTTTCGTAGATAAGAGTCACCAAGCTTTTAAATTCAAAACTTGATGTTTTCCAAAGTCTCTAAGGTGTGTTAAACAACTTGAACTAACATAACTTCCGAATCTCAGTACAGTCAATACTCATATCTCATAACACTACAAAAAAATGTCTGTTTTACATCATTTATTTATAATATTTACATTAGTTATAAATGATGCAAATGAATTTTGTATCACTTAAATAAATGACTCTGAAAGTGGTGATGCAAATAATTTACATCATTTTATTAATAACTGATGTAAAAATAATAAATATTGACATCGATTATTTTAATTGATTTAGATATATATCAATTGTAAAAAAATGATGTTAATATTCATATCAGCTTTTTAAAATGATGTTAGTATTGAAATCAGTTAAAATAATTGATTTAAATTATTTACATCAGTTTTTAAAAACTGAAGCTAAATTAATATCAATTTTTAAATGATTTTAATATTTTTTATAAATATTATTTAAAATATTATTACCGTTTGTAAATAAATTTTGTTAAATATCTGTCACATTTTTAAAAATAACGAAAAGCTTAACATATTTTATCAATATAAAATGCAAACAAAAAATATTAACCAATATATTAAAAAGGTAAATTACATCAATTATCTTTAATTAAGTTACATAATCACATACGAGAGACAATACTTATACATCACAATTTACATATTTTTCATCTTGTTCGACTCTTAAACTCCTCCTCATGAATCATGATGATGTCTTTCCATTCTGCTAAAGATAGAAAACCATATATCCGGTTAGCACGATGATGGTAAGATATACTTCGTATGAATTCAGAAAAAAAATCACTAAAAATCTTAAGAAGTAATCGAATTGTGTTATACTACGACAATTTTAGGTTATATCAAAAAGCAAAATTTTAAAGGTGGTGAAGAGAGATCAAATAGAGTTTGGGAGTTAAGATTATTGATTTAAGATGAATCTCAGGGAACATGGAAAATTTACAAAACTTCAACTCTTTACTTCATCAACAAAAATCTTTACCGAAATTATAATTTTCTAAAAACAGTGAAAACCAGAAGAGAAGGAGAAAATAATACCTTATCAAACATTTTCCATTAGATTCTTGAAACTAAATCATCACCATGACTCAAGGAAAGCTTGACTCTTGTTGAATTTTTTAACTGATGGAAAATTTAAGAAATTGTGAGAGAAACGATGAATGAGGAACTTGATAGAAAAGATAATTTACTAGGATAAAACTGTTATACAAGAAGTTAAATAAAAGCCACAATAAGACCCCAAAAGAATCGTAACCACTTCGTGTAGTTGGGATAATTCACCCTATTTTTAAAAAAAATTATTAGTTAAGGTGGGTTGTTTTATTTGTTTACGTAGTTGTGATTTTTGTAAGGGGATTGTAGTTAATCACTTTTGCTATATTCAAATAAATCGGTTTTTTGTTGTATATAATAATAATATATAATTATATATCAGTTCTATATTAGATCAAATAATTTAACTGACGTAAACTAAAATAAATAACAATTATTTATTTTAGATTGATTTTAAAGAAAAATATAATTATATTAGCATCAGTTTTTTATTGATGTAAGTTTCGTATCATTTAAACAAGTGAAGTTAACTAAAAGAAAATAAACGTATCAATTAGTTAAGTGATACAAATTTGTATAATAGTCTCATTTCTGTTAAAATGATACTAATTAACTAAAATTATATCATTTCATTAAATTGATGCTAAATTAACTAAAAATGAAATCATTTAGTATAACTGATTCTAAATTGCATATATTTGTATCGCTTATAAATAAGTAATTTAAAATAGTATCATTTATATTTGTGATACAATTTAGTGATTTAATCTTACCATTTTTTTGTAGTGTAAGCTGAGATATTGCCTTACATCTTTACAAATACAATCTTGTTTCTAAAACTAAACCCATAACATAAAAAATGATATTGCTAAAAAATATTATGCGGGGTGTCTTCGAGAAGACTTGATAGATTCATTATAACTAACATGATTTTTGCCAGATTTTATCGTTAATATGATTGAGTAACATATGGTTAGTGCACTACTATGCATACAGAATCAGATATAGTTATAACGCCTTAATCAAACATGTTTTTCTTTTTGTCTTTTTATGAAATTATCAAACAAGTTTTACGCGGTGCAATCTCTCAATGAAACAGTGACCAGTAAACGCTTTATCTAAATAAAAAAGCGACAAATAATAATAAAAAAAACTGGAAAAAGAAAGTCAAGTCACCGTCAAACCCATCCCCTCACCGCGTTCACACGTTCACGCGCTTCCTTCGTCTCTGCATCTTCCCTTCTCGCAGACGAAGAAACCCATTTTTATATATAAATGTCTGAAACCAGAACCATCGAAATTCAAACACTTGGGAGCTTTCAAGTTTGATTTCACATCTAAACATAAAGTCAAAACACTTTTCAAACCAAAAAAACATTCGTCAAAATCTGGATCCCCCTTTAATGGAAATATCTGCTTTCCCATTTCCTTACCTACAAGAAGACGAGTGTTCCCATTTCCTTGGTCTATTTCAGGACATGGAGTCTTCTCCTTCTGATTACGGATTCGAAGGTTTTGGTAACGACAACAGTAAGAAACGACCAAGAAAGGAAGACGAAGAAGAAGGAGCTGGAGCTGGAGCTGTGAATGGTAGTAACAAACCCGCCTTTGGAGATATACTCGCGACGCTTTTGCTACTAGACGAAGAAGCTAAGCATCAGCAGGAGCAGTGGGACTTCGAATCTAACCGAGAGAAGTCTCTTATCGAAGCTAATCACAGGGAGAAAGTGAGAGCAATGGATGGTTATTACAATCAACTGCAAGGTCATTACAATACAGCTGAAGAAACAGATGTCGCTCGTCCGAAACGCGCGCGAAGATCCGCCGTTGCTGCTGTAGTCTCCGCGGTGACTTCCTCTGGTGAGGAAACAGCTGTCGCTAATGCTCCGGTTCAGGCCACTGACATCGCTAGCGGTTCCGGGTCAGGGCCGAGTCATAGGAGGCTGTGGGTGAAGGAAAGGACGACGGATTGGTGGGACAGAGTGAGCAGCCCTGACTTCCCGGAGGAAGAGTTCCGGCGAGAGTTTCGTATGAGCAAATCGACTTTCCATCTGATATGCGAGGAGCTTGACGCGACGGTTACGAAGAAAAACACGATGCTCAGAGACGCGATTCCAGCTCCCAAACGCGTCGGCGTCTGCGTTTGGCGTTTAGCGACTGGAGCCCCGCTTCGCCACGTGTCGGAGCGGTTCGGGCTCGGGATCTCCACCTGCCACAAGCTGGTCATCGAGGTCTGCCGCGCGATCTACGACGTCCTTATGCCGAAGTACCTCCGATGGCCGTCGTCGGATCCGGAGATCCGATCGACGAAGGAGAAATTCGAATCGGTTCATAAGATCCCAGACGTCGTGGGTTCGATCTACACCACGCACATCCCAATCATCGCTCCTAAAGTCCACGTGGCGGCGTATTTTAACAAGAGGCACACGGAGAGGAACCAGAAGACGTCGTACTCGATCACAGTCCAGGGAGTGGTCAACGCCGAGGGGATCTTCACCGATGTTTGCATCGGGAACCCGGGGTCACTAACCGACGACCAGATCCTCGAGAAATCGTCGCTCGCGAGGCAGCGCGCCGCGCGCGGGATGCTCCGCGACGGGTGGATCGTCGGGAACGCGGGGTTCCCGCTGACGGATTGGCTTTTGGTGCCGTACGCGAGGCAGAATCTGACGTGGACGCAGCATGGATTTAATGAGAACGTCGGAGGGATTCAGAAGGTCGCGACGGAGGCGTTCGAGAGGTTGAAAGGGCGTTGGGCTTGTCTGCAGAAGAGGACGGAGGTTAAGCTGCAGGATCTTCCGTATGTGTTGGGTGCTTGTTGTGTGCTGCATAACATTTGTGAGATGAGGAAGGAGGAGATGGCGCCGGAGATTAAGTTCGAGGTGTTTGATGATGTGACTGTCCCGGAGATTAATATCAGGTCTGTGGCTGCGTCTAACAGGAGGGATCAAATCTCTCACAATCTCTTGCATCGTGGCTTGGCCGGGACAAGGACTCTGTAGTTGCTGAATGGGATGGGACTCTGTTTTTTTTCTCTCTCTTTAAACTGATTTTTTATTGCAAAATTCTTTTTCCAGATTAGGAATAAACTAAAGTGTTTTAGTTAATACTTAGATGAGGTTTGGATACAGAAAGCATAATGGAGTTGAGTTGTTTTTGTTTGTAATACTATTAGCATTGTGTAATCTTTTAGTTTTATGTATTCTCTTATATAAATTGAATTTGAACCTTCCAGAGAGTTAGCATATGTTAATGTTTTTATTCACATATACCTTTGAATGTGTCACAAAAGGAACAATCTCATCTTCTGAGCGAGTTGAAACGAACAGATGCAGAATCTATACGACCAAATAGTTCTGTGTTTCTTCCCCAACCATGGTGGTAAGTTCTGTAAGAATGTTAGTTTGGGAGTTGTTATATGTTTAACATGTTAAGTTCATCCGATATAATCATATTCCTTAATCATACTTTGTAATTTTTTTTGAGGTGATGATATGAAAAGGGCAATACAACCATGTTTTAACTTTTAATTATGCATTTATCTTCTTACACATGGCATATGATTATAACTATTTAGATTTCATGTTACATGTTCATGAACTATATTTTGTGAACATGTAAAAACACTACCCTTCATCATGAATTTCATTTTGCTAACTCAAACTCTTCTTTTTGGAGTCTATCGTTTAGTTTCATGTTTAGTTGACTGAAGATATTATCCCAGTGAATCCTTTCTTCTGTTTACAGAATCTATATCTTGAAGTTGAACATATTTTAAAATGAACTGCATATTTATTTAGTAGCTAAGACAATGATTATTAGTCAATAATACACGTTTTTGGGTGGAAAAACTAGTCAATATACTCAACTAGGGTCGGCCCGCCCTTCGGGCGGGATGTTAAAATTAAACAAATTTTAGGATAGTTAATATATAATGAGTGGTTAATTTGAATTCGTATATAGCTAGATTTGCAAGAAAATAAAGAAAATGTGTATGTAGTTGAAGCAAATTAGGTGATTTTGTAGGATTTATTAGTATCATATTAGATTTTTTAGAAGATTAGTGGTTTATAGATTTTATAAGGATACAAAAATTTAAAGACAATCATGCACTACTGAATTACTGATTTTAACTTCCTTAGTAAATTTATATAATATTTGTTTTGTGATGCTTAAATATTAATTCAAATCACGTTTTTACATGTTTTAGTAAATCTCATAGAAAATGCAAAAATGATTTTGCCATAGTTCCGAGTGTTAAGTAAATATAAAATAAACGTTGTATGTCCGAGTGAATATTCATAATATTTGAAAAATTAAGACGGTTATAGCAGAATAACTTGCTCCGTTCAATGCTTTCGCCGTGACTTTTTTTACTGAGAGTAATGAGTCGACCAAATTTGCAATCCAAACCACGACCATTAGTAACTGCAATCATATGTGGGTATTTACAAACATATAAAGTGAATGTGAGCTCTAACCTGCATCGCTCGGACGTCCTTAAAAATTTCCTTGTATACAATATTAGTAACTCCATCTTCACCGTCGATATTGGAAGTCTCGTCTAGTATAGTAAATTCTTTTTTTAACAACATCTAGTATAGTAAGTTCATGAAAACGATAATGTATAACTATCCATGAGTGAAAATAGAGCGAGGAAGATATATTTTTAAAAAAATACTGCTTTACACGATGCAAAAAGGTAACCTATTCACTAAAACTAAAATGTTCTCATGTTTATTTGAAAAAGGTTAATTAGGAGTTTCATGTTTAATTTTATTTATAATACACGAAAATATTTAAGGTAATATGTTATGTGTTTGTATCCGTTCTTGAAATCGGAATCAAAGATTTTTTTTGATAATAAATACTAATACAAAATGAGAAAAAGAGGTAACGTGGCATCTGAATGTAGGGGTGGGCACTTTAACCGATATCCGAAGTGGCACCCGAACCCGACCCGAAAAACCCGAACCGAAATCCGAATCGAAGTAGTAAAATACCCGAACGGGTATTAAGTTAGGAGAGATTGGATATCCGAACCCGAACGGGTAATACCCGAACCCGAAAGGATATCCGAAAATAACCGAACATGTGTATACTTACCCTTATATTTCTAGTTTACATCTCTCATTTTATTTAAAATATTTATATTGATGTTAGACATACTTTAAAATCATATAGTATATATATAATTATGGAGAAAATAATTTGATATTCATTTGAAATGCATGTTAAACTTTTTATTTCATATATTAACCAAAGTTACATCCAAAGTTTAAAAACAATAGCCAAATTAATATTTTTATTTTGGAAATGTTATCTCCAAATCTATTAATCATTCAATCTATAAAAAGAAAAATAAATCAGTTAAGTAAAATCTATTATTTTAAATATAAAAACTTTAAAAAAGAAATTTTATTTTATTTCTTTTAAAATCTAAATATCCGAACCCGATCCGAAATAACCGAATCCGAACTAAAATACCCGAACCCGATCCGAAGTTCAGAAATACCCGAACGGTATTATACTCCTATACCGAAATACCCGAAAATCCGAAATACCCGACCCGAACCCCGAACGGGTACCCGAACGCCCACCCCTATCTGAATGAATGCCCAGTTGTGACCACTGATTCCTTATTAATACATTCCTTTTTCATCTTTTTATGTGTATATCTTTTAAGTTTAACTATCTTCTCTCTTTTTTGATTTTTTTTTACATCTCTTGGAACTTCCACTTCTTCGATGGTAACACAAAAATCATAGTGCCCCCATCCATTTTTTCTGATTCCACCACACCTATCGCTTAAAAACAATGAGAAAGAAGTTTTTCTCAATCTTTCTTTTGAAGCGTGACTAATTAGGTCTTTGGACAATGAAAACCATTAACTTATATAAGTACTTCAAAAAGAAAAGTTTTTCTTTCTCTTGAAGCTTCCAAGTCAACTAAGACCAAAAATTGTGTGTTTTAATTTCCAAGTCAATATATGAATTTTCAATACAATGATGCGGTGGAATTTGTGAGCTTGTGTTCTAAGATATTCCATTCACACAATTTTTAGGAAACAAACATAGGTTTATAGATGGATACGGAAATGTTTTAAACAGCTAAATGTAGTCAAAACACCACATAGACTTGCACTCGATCTTATTGATGCAACGATTTTTTTTAAGGAGATTAGAGTAACTGTGATTTGTGAAAGTCTCGTGCCTTCTTTCAGAGTGTCCAACATCATCATCTTGGGACTTCTCAGTAGGCATCTATCTCGGTGGTTGCACGGAGACCATTTAGTTCAGTTACCTTCCTAGGGCATAGAAACTATGCAGTCTGCAAATGTATCAGTCAATAACAGGAAACTTAAAATAGAGTTAGAGGAGAGTTGTAAGAATAAGATTGAGGCTAACCTCGGGGGTGAACTCAGTACATAAGCATCAGCTCTGGTAGTGTTATCGACTCAATCTTCTTGACACCTCCATCTTGCGTATAAGTAGAGGACTCACTGGTGCAGTCTGCATCAGCCTGAGTAAAGGAAGAGAAAGGTGAGTGAAACCAATTTCAAATTGACAAATCAAGAAGCCAGAGACAATGCCTATATACTAACACTTTCAGGTTACCGACGCCTGTGCTACTCTCCTTGTCGAAGGAGAAAGTTCAAGAAGCTGAATTTAGGAAGAGTCGGCCTGCAAATAAATAGTTCTTGTTAGACGCTTATGTGAATGACTATATATGTAAACGCATAGAATCAGATATTCATAGCTATACCTCCAACCATTTTCGTATTAATGTTTGTCTCAACTATGACCTTTGGCTTAAAACCAGTCGAGCCTAATTTAGTACGTAGTTGCACGGCAAGGCCATTGAAAACACTAACTCACCGTTTTGCAACTGCGTGGTATAAGTGTATAAAACAAACCTAGATAATGGCCGGAAGCAATAATTTATTTTTGAGAGTATAACAACATAAGGGGATACAAAGGTCTGACCTGTGAATGCGGATGACTGCCATAACACGTTGAGTGGTCTGGGTTTCTTTATTGTAAGTTGTATTCATTCCCATGACTTCACCTACGATATCTCTGGAACTAAACGGTAGGAGTTATGTCAATTTATGTAAATCTATAAATTAGCAACAACGGTCTAGATCACAATATAAACCCTGGTGCTTCTATCCCGACAAACAATGGCTGAAAGAGGACTTCCGAGCAGAACCTTTCTGCACCAATCGGGATCACCTGACCATCAGGGAGCTCATTAGTCTTCTCGATTGCAGAGCTTGATTTCGCTGTCTCAAATTCCACCGCCACATAGGCAACTTCTCCTTGATGTCCCCTGTAAGAGATTTTAAAACATCTCAGAATGAACAAAGTAACATAAAAAAATTCACCAGAATTTTAAAGCAAACAATCATATAACATCTAAGAACAAAACATAAAGAAATTCACTTGAATATAAATTCCATGTAAAACTATTCATGTCTAGGTAGATCAACAAAACAAAATAAAGCAATTGAGGCAGAACCAATGCCAAATATAAACATATCCAGATCAGAATGTATAAACTACATATAGAATTCACACTTTAACTTGCATAAGCATACGGGAAAAATCTATATATATATATATATATATATAATATATATAATATATATATATAATAATATATATATATAGTATACATTAAGAAAGAAGCCAAACTCCTTAAAAGACTGCACTTTAATGTCTAAGAAGCTAAGAGTAGAAAATAAGCAGAGTTGGGATTAATAATGAACTCCTCAATGACAGGATGTCCTATTAAGTTATTTTACCAAGATTTATTAGTAAAGCTTTCAAGTAGGACGAAATCTGCACTAAGCATGTAACCAAGAGGACTTACTACGTTAGAGATACTTACGTATATATGAATCTAGATCAAGCCCAGAATTACGATTCCCTTCTTTCCAGATATGAACGAAACCTTCAAAATCTGAAAGTCAAAACAATCGAGGTTACTTGTCCATCTCCCAGTGAGCATCATAGTCATCTGAAAACAGATTAGATATTTTCCAGTATTGATAAACAATGAGAAACCACTGGAATGATCTAACACAGATCTAAAAAAAACAGAACAATCGATCTTACATTCACATCAACCGAAATTATATCAACCCACATGAGTTCACCACGGCGCTTGACATTTCTCGCCTCCAGAAACGCAGCACCCTAGCCTCGACGGCGGATGTGCAACCACCGGTCTTCAAGTAGGAGAAGAAAACTCTTGAATTAGCCATAAGATCGCGATTCAGTATATCGACAGAGATATAAATAGAGGATGAATTTGATAGGAGAAGCACTCAAATATTTATACCGATCTGAAACCGTCTCAGAGTGAAGAATGCATCATTCAAGATCTCTTTGTGGGCGATTGAATAAAAAGAAATCAAGACGAACCATTACTCCGCCCGTTTCATACACGGAGAAGCAAATCAAGCGTCACTCGTCGCCGGCACAGGAAAAGGGAGAGACGACAGGGTTAGAGCGAGGCGCTTTGTCTCGGCCCAGTCTAAGTATTGCAAGCGTAGAGCCCAGTAGACATAGAATGAAGAAAGCCCATCAACTAACGCTTCTAAATGAAACGATGAGTTTAAACAGAATGGACACGTGTCAGCACGGAAAATCACTAATTTGTGCGCTGGTAGCTGAGTTGGACACCCCAAGAGGGAATGAAAAGCTTCTTTTATATATAAAGATACTAATGATTCAATAATATTTTTTTGGGGTAAAAAATTCAACAATATTTAATTAAAGATCCTAATTATGGCTTCAAATTATGTAACTGCTTTGTACAAATCTGAATGCAACTAAACGTGACATCAGAGGATGAAATGTTTTTCATGTTTTTTCGATTAAGTGAATGTGGATTACGACTACTAGAAAGATACTGTAAATTTTAAACGAGAAAACGTTTAATTAGTAATGATATTTATTTATTTGTTTGATGGGATATTATCCAATTGTTCGGACAATATATAAACAAACAGTTAAAATCGTCATTCGTCAATCGTCACTCACAGCTTAAGAAAAGCCATTTACCAGTATTACCAGATTACCCCTACAGTCACCATAGGGGACCGATCTCCTCAGAGTTTATCCAACGGGGTAATACCGTAATTTAAAATAGTCCTCCTCCATTGCCGATCAAAAACAGGAAACCAAGGAACGCGCGGTTCGTCTCGATCCCGTTTCTCTCATGGGCTGTCACAGGGACGTCGTTTGATTTCCGATTTCGATTTCGAGCTCTCTTCCTTTGAAACGATCCAATCTCTCATTAAGTCTCGGAGAGAGATTCTGTAACTGCGGGGGAAACTTTTCAATTTTTTGTTTGGTTATTCGCCGTGATTTTGATTCGAAGGTAACGAGGTTTTGTTCTCTCTCTTTTTATTTGATCTCTGAAGTTTGATCCGGGTTCTAGGGCTCCGTTTCTGTGGGTTTCTCTGCTTATTGAAGATGATTGACTTCGTCTCGTGAAGTTGTTATGATTTTTTTTTTTTGATTCACTTCTCTGCTTCTAGGGTTTTATTGTGTTGAAGAGCTTCCGTGTGGATTATATTAAGCTGTGAATTTTTGTTATTTCTAGTTTATTGGGCGTTTTGGTTGCAATCAATTTTGATTCCAAGTTGAGATCATATTGTCTGAAGTTGAGGCATTTGATTAGTAGGCAATGTGGATACGAAGGCATTTAAATGAATTACATTTCTTTCGTCTCAATTCTCAAATTGATCAAGGTGTTGTTGATGATAGCTATTGGTGTTCTTTTTTTTTTACTATCTAACTTTATCATATGGTTTTAGATTAATAAGAAGTGGAATTATAAGATCCTGGAACACATTTCAACTGGATCTCCATTCTCATCTACTTCAGTATAACTTTTGTACATTTGTTAAATTTTGTTCATTATTGGTATAGTTCTTCAATGCGTGGTAGTAGCTTAGTTGCTTAGAAGGAAAAATAATATGGCTCTGAACATGATTCCGGCAGTTTCTGTCTGTGTAAATATGCAACGATTATGTGA
Organism: Raphanus sativus; assembly: GCF_000801105.2. Lineage (NCBI taxonomy): Eukaryota > Viridiplantae > Streptophyta > Magnoliopsida > Brassicales > Brassicaceae > Raphanus > Raphanus sativus. Next base: position 35,830,648 of record NC_079512.1, read on the forward strand.
AGAACCCACGCACTCCGTAAACAACATATGAAATCCTTGTGTTTCTATTTATGTATATTCTTTTCGATTTTTAAGACTTGGTTAGTACAAATGAAATCTACTATTTGTATTCAAATTCCATTCTCGTGGTCTAGGTTGCACGGGTACGCCTCTTGGGTGCCGTCTCGCGTACCGGGTTCGGCAAGGGGACGGGTACGTCTCGGGTACGCCTAGGAAACGTCCCCGACACATGTAAGGTGAACCCGGGACGGCATGGCTTAAGGGGGACGGGTTTGGTCAGAGATGGGAGACGTCTCAGAGACGTATCCGTTGATTTTTGTGTTAAGAAGCGTATTTCATTTTAATTTGTTTATCCTAGTAGTTCTGAAAATAAAATAAAAAGTTGTTTATCAAATATTAATCGTCTCTTCCACTTCCACATTGTTCTCTTCCATTCTCCTACTTTTATGTCTTTCTCTTTTGACTCTCAACTATATCTCAAGTAAGCATGTTCTTCTTCTTGTCTTCATTTACAACTTTCAGATTTTTTTTTTCTCTATGTGTTTCTGTATACGAGTATGTGATTTCATGTGTTTCTGTATACAACTTGTGTCTTCTTAATTTCTTATCTTGGTGTTTTGTTTTGTGGTTTGTTTTGTGTTGATGTATGTTTAGTTTTGAATATTATCGTTTGTATAACTGTTTATTTTAATATTGGTGGTATAACTAGTAGATGTTTAGCTTATTCTTTTGCTTTCTAAGTGTTTTTAAAACTGTAAGATCATATGTGAAAGATTTTAATATTGTGATTTATATGTAGTTTTACATTATTTATATATATATGTATATATATATATATATATATATATAATATAGCCGTTTCTATGCCCGTACCCGTATCTACAAATTTTAAGTTTGACGTTTCCCGTCCCCGTTCCCGTCCCAGTTTCCGGTCCCCGTCCCGGTCCCGGGGCTGCTTAGCTCGTGGTAAATTGTTCTGGGTCTCACTGAGGGTTTGCTTCTTTTTTGTGTCACTTTTCAGGTGCATCTACTAGTCAACGCGACAGCTGAGAATTTAGCATATATGTCCTGCAACTCTGCAAGCTTGTCATGTACCACTGCGTGTATATTATTTATAAATAAAACAGTGGACTTGCCAAACCTAAGGGAATGTCAGCACCTGGGAAGTTTGATTTTTCTTCTGGTGGGCCAGATAGGCCTTCATACAGGTCTAACCTAGCTTCACAGATGGAAAGATCTAGTAGTTTTCGTGAGACAATGGAACATCCTGTCTCATCTTCTCACGCGAGCATGCTGAGGACCACTTCACCGTTAGCACAAACCGATGTAACAAATTTCTTTCAGTGTTTGCGTTTTGATCCTAAGGTGGTTGCCGCAGATCATAAGTCTATTCGTCAGGTGACTTTAAGCGTCATGTCAATATTGCTCTTGGAATTCAAGGGGATGAATCTCCAAGCACAACGCCGAGAGGGAAGTTAATTCCATCCCCTATACCAGAAGAGATCAAAAGACTAAAGGCTGGTCTACGCGAAAACAATGTGAAGGCCAGGTAGTTTATTACGATAATTTGATAAATTCTCTTTGGAGTTCTGTTTACGTAATTGAATTTTTGTTATTGCAGGGAGCGTGTGAAAATTTTCAACGAAGCTTCGTCTGTATTTAACAAGTTTTTCCCTACTGTACCTACAAAGAAAAGGTCCCGGCCAGAAGGGTTTTCCAGTGACCGCTTGTCTTCAGGGCCAAGTTTAGGTAAAATGGGAATTCAAGGTCAGACTCTGCCTGGTTGTTTTGAGCTTGACCAGCAAAAGGTGGACGAACGACCTAAAAGTGGTGCACTAAATAAGCGGACACGTACTTCCATGGTAATTCCTGATTCTTGTTTGACAAGATATGCTTTGGTGTAGTATCTTTTTGGAGCTGTTTGCACCAAGGATATTGGGTTATACTTCTAGCTGAAGAGGCCTTTTGTGTCATGATGTAGTTTCTATAGGAGCATATCATGGACCAACTTTTGGTGAAATTTGGATTGTTATTATAGAAAAAGCTAGAAATGGTAGTAACAGATAATTATATAGAAACTTCCATCGTAAAAGATAGTTGTGCTTCCAATATTCAATGCATCTTAATGTCATATTCAAGTAAGAATATATTACATAACCTTAGTCCTGCTAGATCTACAGAGTTTCTCAATTGTTTTTTTTTCATGTTCTGACATTAAAAAAATATTTCATTTCGCAGGATGCTGTTCTTGATTTTTGATTCTAACTTTCGAAAGCATCGGGCAGTTTTTATTTATTTAATCTTGAATTCAAAATATTTTAATTTTGCTATTATGTGATTCAGATGGATGTTCGAAATAATGCCATTGTTCGGCAATCAGCTCTAGATAGGGATAAAGAATCAATGAGACTTGCAAATCATACTGCAGTCCAGGGTGAAGATCGATCTTTAATTGGTATTGATGGTTGGGAAAAGTCGAAAATGAAGAAAAAACGATCTGGTATAAAAACAGATGGTCCTTCTAGTTTGGCCGCCAACAAAGCTGTTGATGGTTATAGGGAGTTGAAGCAGGGCATACCGAAATCTGCTGGTGATTCCAGGTTGAGATTGAATGGGGACTCGAACATTTTAAGGTATGGCTTATGTGACATGTATACTGCATCTGAATAATTACTTAAATCCATGTCGCTATCTTCTTAAAAGCGTACTTCAAGTTTACCTGATTTATGTAGTTATTAGCCATGTCTTATGCAAGTTGTCAGTTTATGTACTATTTTTGCTGATTTACATCCTTTCCTTTGTAGTTTAGTAGGAATATTTGTAATGGGATGGCAAAAAATTTAATGGATAGCTACTCGTTGACTATTTAAAATGAATACATAGGTTCTTGTAGAATGTGAACATTAGATTGATGAGCCTTATGCCCTCAAAAAACTTATGCATGTTGGAGATGCAACAGCATTGCCTCTATAAACCTACGCAGTGACCTTAACTCGGGGATTGCTTTAATCCATTTTGAGTGATTATGGAATTTAGGTTGGTGGCTGAAAATATGCTGAAATCCTTTGTTTAATTGATCGATTACTTTATCTCTTCTTTCCCCCATCATTCATTTCTCCGCCTTCTGTCAATGAAGGTTATTGCGACTCTGTTTTGTGGGTCATTCAATTGGTAACTGTTTCTGTTTTAAATTTTTTGTGCAGGCATGGGGCGGCGAATGGTGCTGTTCCATATGGAAGATCTGATAGCTTTTCTCAGCAGACAGGTTTGGCAGGGCGTTCCTTGCTCTCCAGGGATTCTGATCACAATTTGTTGTACAATGAGAAGAGAGAGCGAGCTATTGGCTCAGATAAGGAAAGGGTGAATCACAGGGTTATCAACAAGTATGTGTTAACAAACTCGCAATCACACACCTGTCAATTTTTCGCTAGACAACATTCTCCAATCTTTATAATTCCTCTTACCCTCCGGTGGGTTCATTTCAGGTCAAATATTCAGGATGAATCGAATTCTTCAAGCCCAACTTCAAACCCAAAAATAAGTGTTTCATTTCGTGGTCCGAGATCAGGATCAGGGCTACCGCCGAAACTTTCTCCAGTTGTCCACAACACTCCTTCTCCAAGTGATTGGGATATTTCTGGCTGTACAAACAAACCTCCATTGTTGGCTGGAGTTCCCAATCGCAAGCGTATGACATCAAATCGGTCTTCATCACCACCTGTCACTCAATGGGCCAGTCAAAGACCACAAAAGATATCCCGTTCCGCAAGGAGAACGAACTTGATCCCTATTGTTTCAAGCAATGACGACGTTCCTTCACCAGATAACGTGTCAGATGCTGGATTTCATAGACCCTCGCCAGCAGCTTCACCGCAGATGAAAATTAAAGCTGAAAATAGCTTGTCTACGACAGCTTTATCAGGAAGCGAAGAATCTAGCCCCCATGAGATCAAATCTAAAGACAAGGGGAAACAATCTGATGAATTCAATGGGAAACCTGCTCTGAATGTTCCTAAACTTTCCATCACTGGTTTACAATCCAGAAAAAACAAGCTTGGGGATGGTATAAGGAGACAAGGAAGGACAGGCCGGGGTTTTGGTTCAACAAGGTCTGTCAACCCAATGGGAGGTATGAGACATGGAACAGCAAAACAACTTCGCAGTGCAAGAAATAGTTCTGACACGAATGAGAGGTAGGGAACCCTACCTCTAGTACTTCTCTTTTCCATTATTAATGTAGGTGTAAAAGTTTTTGTTTTCATGAGGTTTATCTCCTAGCTTATAACACACGATCTCTGCAGCAGGGTAGGTCGTCCACCCACTAGGAAACTCTCTGACCGCAAAGCTTACAAACGTCAGAGAAGTACATCGTCAAATGCTGCTCCAATCGATTTTCTTGGTCAGTTCAGTTAATCAGATTGTTCTTTGGCATGATTGATTTTTCTTCCATTCTTTTATTTATGATTTTTTTTTTAATTAGTTATTAGAACTTGAGCTTTTGATCAATGGAGAAAGGTTGTTGCGATTGAAAGAATCTGTATATTGCTCAAGTTAGTTACAACAATGTACAAGAAGAAGTATTTATACAACCGGTTCAGTAAAAGGAAGCTAAACCGGTCATCGAACTAAACCAAATTTTAATCTCTTAACCATAATCTAATACCCTCCCCTCAAGATGGAATACATAGACTATGGATTCCAATCTTGCTAATCAAGCTCTTGAATAAACCGGGTTGAACAGGCTTCGTGAAGATGTCAGCAAGTTGAAGCTCGGATCGAACGTGCAAGGCTTTCATGAAACCGCTCTGCAGCCGCTCGCGAACGATGTGACAATCTATTTCCACGTGCTTGGTCCTTTCATGATAGACAGGGTTGGACGCGATGTACAAGGCTGATTGATTGTCACAGAAAAGTGTAGCAGGTGAGATAGGAGTGCAGTCCATCTCGATCAGCAAAGCAGTTAACCATATCAGCTCACATGTAGCATCAGCCATAGCCCTGTACTCTGCTTCCGAGCTGCTACGAGATACAGTTGGCTGTTTCTTTGCACGCCAAGAAATCAAAGAATCACCTAAGAACATGCAGTAGCCAGTGATGGATTGCCTTGAGTCAGGACAAGACGCCCAGTCCGCGTCAGAGTAGGCAGTGAGTTTGATGGTTGAAGCTGCTGAATAGAAAAGTCCTTGAGCGGGATCATTCTTCAAATAGCGAAGAACTCTGTTCGCAGCTTGAAGATGATCAGTCGTAGGAGCAGACATAAACTGACTGAGCTTGTGAACTGCATAGGTGATGTCAGGTCTTGTGTGAGTCAAGTACAGCAAACGACCCACAAGTCTCCGATAGACAGAAGCATCTGGTAAAAGATCTCCAGATGATGCAGAAAGCTTCAAATTCGGCTCCATCGGAACAGAGACTGGTTTGCAACCTAGCATTCCAGCTTCTTCTAATAATTCCAAGCAATACTTCCTCTGATTCAACGAAATGCCAGAGGAGTTGCGAGCAATCTCAAAGCCTAAGAAGTACCGAGCTTGACCAATATCACGCAGCTTGAATGCAGACTTCAAAACCATCTTGAACTCTTCAGAAGCATCATCATTGTTAGAGACAATGAGGATATCATCTACATAAACCAACACTGCAAGATAGGCGTCTTTCGTGTGTTTGATGAAAAGAGAGTGGTCAGAATGAGTCTGACGAAAGCCATCACCCAAAATCACACTAGATAGCTTGTTATTCCACTGTCTTGATGCCTGTTTCAAACCATACAGAGATTTATGTAATCGACAGACTGAGTTAGGAGGAACCTTCTTTCCAGTGAGTTCTTCATAACCTTGAGGAAGACGCATATATATCTCCTCATCCAAATCACCATTGAGAAATGCGTTACTGATGTCCAGTTGGTGAAGACCCCATCCTTTAGCTGCTGCAACACCCAAAAGAAGGCGAAGTGTGCCAAGCTTTGCAACCGGAGAAAACGTGTCAAGATAGTCTAGCCCTTCAAGTTGTGTATATCCTTTCGCAACCAGACGAGACTTCGGTCTCTCCACAGTACCATCAGCCTTATACTTGTAGGTGTTGATCCACTTGCAACCAACCGGATGCTTACCTGGAGGCAACTCACAAACAGACCAAGTACCAGTCTCTTCTAGAGATGTCATTTCAGACTTCATAGAATTTCGAAACTCATCAGACAGAACAGCCTCTTGGTAATTTTTAGGTGGTTTGGTAGTAGAAATGGAAAGAATGAAATTTCTGTGGGTTGTATCGAACTTATCATAGGAAAGGAAGGCTGAAATGGGATAAGAAGTGGTGTGTATAGGATGAACTGGCTCCGAAGACCCTTTTTGCAACAGATAACAGTGATATTGATCAAGATAAGCTGGTGCTCTAACTTGTCTACGAGACCTAGTTTCATTCCTAGTTCCTGATGGTAAAACAGAATTCGAAGCAGATGCAGTAGGAATAGAAGATGAAAACAGAGCATCAGAACTATCAGATGGAATAAAAATAGGATCTAGATGAGGATCCGGAAACATTGAAGAATCAATATCAGAGCCTAAGTCAAAAAATGCAGGAAATGAAGACTCAGGAACAGGCAATGGTAAAAAATCTTGATCAAAGAAAGTAGCATGTGCAGAAGAAACCGAATTTTTGTGATAAGGAAACACAGTTTCATGAAAAATGACATTACGAGTTATCGAAATCGAAAGAGAGTCAAGATTTAAAACCTTGTAACCTTTGTAACCATCTGGATAACCAAGAAAAACGCAGGGTTCAGCACGAGGAGTAAATTTATTTCGATCTTTATCCAGAGTAGAAGAGTAACACAAGCAGCCAAACACTTTAAGATGATCATAGAGAGGCAAGCGATGATTAAGTATTTCAAAAGGAGACTTATCATTTAATAGCGGAGAAGGAGTTCTATTGATCAAATACACAGCAGTTTGAACACATTCACCCCAATAAACCAAAGGAACTCTCGATTGAAATAACAATGCTCTAGCTACATTCAAAATATGCTGATGTTTTCTTTCAACTACAGAGTTCTGCTGGGGAGTGTATGGACATGAAAAATAATGCATGATTCCTTTTGCACGTAAAAGATCAGTGAAGGCCAGTTCAGGAGCATTATCAGATCTAATGGATTTAACAGAAATCTTATATTGAGTCTGAACAAATGCAAGAAACTCTGGAAAGATAACAGAAACAGAACCTTTGTCTTTTAAAAGATATAACCAAGTAGCACGAGAACAATCATCCACCAAAGTTAAAAAATATCTATAACCATCATGAGTACAAGTAGAGAAAGGACCCCATATATCAATGTGAACAAGATCAAATGGGTTTTTAGAAAGATTTTGTAAAGATGGAAAAGACAGACGTTTTTGTTTTGCTAATGGACAAACTGAACACAAACGACTATGATCATGCTTCGGAGAAGGGATGTTTAAAATCTTTGAAAGAGCTTGAATCTTGGCTAGAGAAGGATGTCCAAGACGCTGGTGCCACACATCAGATGAAACTTGAAGCAGAGGAATATCAACAGAAGACGAAATTGAAGCAGACAATGAAGATGCAGAAGATGCATGAGACGCAGATGAAGAAGACGACTCCAGGACATACAGATTGTTCTGGAGGTTACCCTTCCCAATCGTGTAATCCAGAGTACGCTCCTGAAGAAAAAATGGATTATTAGGAAAGATGAAACATGAGTGCGCAGAAAACAAAACAGCAATATGGCTGTTACGAGTAAGAGCACTAATGCTCAAAAGATTGAACTTGAAATGTGGTATATACAACACATCAAAGAGAGTCAATTGATCAGAGATTATAACAGAGCCAGAAGTAGTAACAGGAATACGGGTACCATCAGGAAGAGTCACAAACGTGTCACTAATAGTCCTAGTTGTTTGAAAAGATTTTATATTTGCACTAACGTGACAACTAGCACCAGTATCAATGATCCACTCATCGTTGCAAAAAGTAAGGCCATGTTCGGTTCCAGCAGAAATGAAATGGGAATTGATATAGTGAATAGTACCTGAAGAAGGATGAGATAAAGGTAAATGAGGGACGAGATGGGGTTGTGGTTTTGGTGTAGAGACTGTTCCATCAGAGAGTTGAATTGTACTTGCTGAAGCCTGAGAAATATTGTCAGGGAAACTCTGTGGAGGAGCACCCAAAACACTTAGAAGACGACTGACTTGTTCTGTAGTGACTGTCCCCAAATGTGCACCTTGATGATTCAAGAGATCAATCCCACCAGTATCTTTAACTATCACGTTTGCAACACTCTCTTGTCGTGAGGTAGCTGGTTGTGCTTTCACAGAAGCAGCAGGCTGAGTAGATGGTCTAGAAGAGCCAGCATTGGAACGATATCCTTGTGGATAGCCATGAAGCTTATAACAGCGATTGACTGTATGTCCAGCAATACCACAGTGAGAACAGATAGGACGCTGCTTGTTACGATTGTAACCAGAGTTATATGCAGCAACCACTTCATCTGTAGATGTCGTTTGGGAGACCTGAAAAGCCACTCCACTAGAACTCTTCATAGATCGCTGACGTTCTTCTTGAGAAACAAGATTGAAAACACGAGACATGTTCGGCTTAGGATCCATCATCAGAATTTGACCTCGAGTAGCAGTGAATGTATCATTCAAACCAGTGAGAAACTTCAAGATCTTATCTTGTTGTTCTTTATCAGCTATCCTTTTCATGCTCAAACAATCAAAACGCCCACAACAGCAAGTAGAAGGATTCTCGTGATTCTTCAGTTCCTCCCACAATTGCTTCAGACGTGTGTAGTATTCACTCACTGTATGAGAGCTCTGTATTTCAGCAAAGATTTGTTGCTTGATCTCAGCTGTCCTCGGTCCATCACTCTGCTTGAACTGATCATGAATGTCAAGCCACATCTGACGTGCTGTAGCAAGATACATTATGCTTTTGGCAATAGATTTCTCAACAGCATTCACTATCCAAGTACACACAATGTTGTTACATCGTGACCAAGAAGCATAATCCGGATGACCTTCAGAGATTTCCGGATAAGTACCATCAACAAACACAGCTTTGTTCCTAGCGCCTAAAGCCATTAGCATCGATCTACGCCAGGTATTGAAATTCCCTAAACCAGCAAGTTTCTCAGAGACAAGGGAGATACCAGCATGATCGGCACTGTGAACATACAGAGGATTCGAGTTAGGATCGAGGAGAGATGCCGAAGGGGGTGGATCATCAGTAGATGCGTGATTCGCCATGAGAAAGAATCCAGAAAAGAAGAAATCGATTGCGCGAGAAGAGAAACGCAAATCGAAGGTCAATAAGAAGAGAAAGAAAGAATCAGAATCGCGATTGTAACAGAGATGAACTGATAAATCGCAAAAAGATCAAGGAAATACAGCTCAACAAAGAGATCAATCAAACTCCGAATCGAGAGACTCATTGAGAAGAAGGAGCTGAGACGAAGAAGATGAGCTGATTTTCCGAGAAAGCGAAGCGAGAAAGCGATGATTTCACCGCTCTGATACCATATTAGAACTTGAGCTTTTGATCAATGGAGAAAGGTTGTTGCGATTGAAAGAATCTGTATATTGCTCAAGTTAGTTACAACAATGTACAAGAAGAAGTATTTATACAACCGGTTCAGTAAAAGAAAGCTAAACCGGTCATCGAACTAAACCAAATTTTAATCTCTTAACCATAATCTAATATTAGTTGGCTCAGATGATGGGCATGAAGAGCTACTAGCTGCTGTTAACTCGGCTATAAACTTCGGTAAGTAAATTTCCGTGGTCCTCGTTTCTGTTATTTTTTTTTGTTTCAAATTTTCTTCTCTAGAATAATTTGTTTTGTTCTTTTATGCAGCTCAGAATTTTCCTAGCTCTTTCTGGAAGCAAATGGAGCGATACTTTTGCTTTATATCTGATGCACATGTCAAACAGCTGGTATTTCGTTGTCCTTATAAGAAAGATAAAGATTATACAATTCAGACCTCATAGTTTAAAGGATGTGACAGATCAGTTATATATGTCTCTATGAATATGCATAGTACTTGAGGTGTATACTACTAACGTTCTACGTCCTGCATAATAGTCTAGTGGGGTGGGATGTAAATGTGCTGCAAAGGATTACTCTTGGGAAGAATTCGATAATACTAGCAGATTCATTATGCGTGTGTATACGTTGGTTTCATTGGGGGAAAACCGAAAATGTGAAAATGGTAGGAAGTGTGTTATACGTGATTTGCAGTGTGTTATTCGTGATCTGACGATAGAAATTTTCGTTTTCCTTTAAAGTTTGGTTAAATATAATTACACAGCTCTAATAGACCGACTCTCCATTTGTGATAAATGTGATAACCATTTTCTCTTGTCAGGGTGACCTCTCCTCCATGGGAAGTACACCAGTCGGGTCAGCTTCAGACTTCGATGGTCGTGACATATTTTCCGAGGAACTTACGACCAGCAGAGAGGATTCTAAAGCTACGCCCCTTTATCAGAGATTGCTATCAGCTTTAATTTCGGAGGACTCAACCAGTGTAAATGATGATTTACAATTTGGAGCGGGGGATGAGTCAGAACTCAGTGTTTTGAACCATATGGAGTTCAATGGTTATGGAAGTGATAGACCGGAACTTGATGAGCTAGAAGATAATGTGTCTGTTATGACGCGCAAGGGTATTAATAGCTCAGCTCACAATGTCAGTGGAAGATTTTCAGATCATATATCCAGCGACTTCTCAGACATTCCATATGAAAATTTGGGGATAGATGAGAAGATTTATATGGAAGCACAGTCTATTGGAATTTGCTTGGAACCCATGGTATATTCCCCAATCCCCAGGAGTTCAATCACTTTTGAAATGCTGCTTACTGATGTTATTGGGTTTGGATTCGGATTGATGTGTTGTCATTGTGTTTTGCTGCAGGCTAATATTTCAAACATGGAGGATGAAGGAATTGTTGAAGAGATCAAAACGCTAGAGGAGGCTATCTACGAGGTGGTATGTTTTCTCACGTGTTTTATCTTCCTTTTCTTTAACAGCTTATCGCTTTAAATCTACCTTGTTCCTTTTTTTAATGTTGTACGTGTAAAAAGCCAGACTTCTACTGTGTTCTCAAGATAGCTAACTTTGTGTTGTCAATCTCAAAACTTAAGGGTTCTAAGAAGAAAGAGATGTTGAATCGGCTACTAAAGCCTGCCCTAGAAATGAAAGAACGTCAGGAGAAGTATGAATTTTTCTTTCTTCTGCTTTTCTTGCACGCCCTTAGTGATCTGGACTTGTGTGATCTGAACGAATTTTTTCTCATGTTTTTTCCCTTACATAGGGAGTTTGATCGGCTCGGTTATGAAAAACTCGTCGAAATGACATATGAAAAGAGCAAGGTGAATTCATTATATTCAGTTTTTGTTTGCCTTTTCAGATGCACTTTCTCAATTTATTCCAAAATATCATGTTGTGATAATTCTGTATGGATTTTTGTTTTACAGGCAAGTCGGCGTCATCACTCCGTAAGTGGAAAGGGTTCGGCTAACAAGATATCAAAGCAAGCCGCATTTGCCTTCGTGAGAAGGACGCTTGGAAGATGTCGTGAATTTGAAGAGACGGGCAAAAGCTGCTTTAGTGAGTCTACATTTAAGAATATCCTCGTTGCCGGGTTGACACAAATTGAAGACAACCCCATGGACAAGGAGTCGATGGGATCACAAAAACCGAGCTCATCATCGGCACTGCGAATGACGCATAATACGGAGAACTACGCCAATTCTTCTGAAAATGCGAAAGATGAAACAATGTGGTCAAACAGAATGAAGGAGAGAGAGTTGCTACTTAATGATGTGGGTGGTGCACCACTCTCAAGCAGTACAAAAGGAAAGAGAAGTGACAGAGATGGAAAAGGACATGCGTCTTCATCAAGAGGTGGAGCAACTAACAGGATCGGTCGGCCTGCACTGTCCAATAATGCCAAGGGCGAACGTAAATCGAAAACAAAACCGAGGCAGAAAACAACTCCCATGTTTTCTTCTCCTTCTTCTTCTGTCAATATCCTGGAGCAGAACAGAACATCACAGTCCAAACCAACTAATAGCAGCAACAGCGAGTTTAGTAACTTGGAGACACTGGACGAGTCAGAGCCTCTTGACCTATCTGGCCTGCAGATACCAGACGGTTTAGGTGGTCCAGATGATTTCGATGCGCAAGCAGGAGATCTAAGCTCGTGGTTGAACATCGATGACGATGCGTTACAAGATAATGATATTGATCTCCTTGGACTTCAAATACCCATGGATGACCTTTCAGACTTGAACATGATGGTATAAGCTCCCCCTCTCCATCATTATTTCTGTACAGTCCCGTCTGTTTTGTACCATTATTAGCGACCAAGAAGACAAGGAAAAGGGAAAAACAAGTTTTGGTCCCCAGAATGAATAACCAGTCACCAGTATCGGTTATTCGGGTTGGTTCCCAACAAACCAGCCCATATAGCTTCATCATCGTCGTCGTCTTCATGTGTAGGGGTTATATCTCTCTCTCTCTCTCTTTTCTTATAGTTCTTGATTAGTGAAACTGTTTTTGTTTATTGGTGACGGGTGGTGGTGAATTTGGCTCCGGCTGTTAAGATAGGTCGGTAGTTAACTTTTACATCGTCAGGAAAGAAAGACTGATAGTAATGTTGTGTAGTGATATATAGATAAGTCTCAGGTTTTCTTCATCTTCATCTTTGATCTCTGGGATTTTGTAGCTTTCATAAACTCAGAACCATTATTGTTGCCTCTGTACATACATTTTCTGTTCCTCAAATAAAATTCAGCTTCTAGTAATAAACATGTCATAAAATAATTCTTTTTGTTATTTGTATTTCTGTAAATGTACTTTCTTATGTAAATGGCAGGCATTTTTAAAAATCTCAACGTTGAAGCAAAAACGAAAAATCACAAAAATAAGCCTTTTTTTACAAGTAGTTTTTTTTCATCTTTCTTTAGATATGAGAGTGAGAGTTGCGTTTATAGCGTTGCGGTTGGTTTTGGACACAGCTTGCTTTAGCGTCACGGTAGGAGACGCGCTAACACTTCGTCTTTGCTGCTCAATCACAAGCTCGTTCGCAAACCACTCTATTTTATCTGAATTACTCATTTCACCGATCCTTTTGCTTCCGAACAACACCGATTCAACATTGTTCTGCTTCAACATCTCATCAGCAATCTCAGTAAGTTTCTTTACATTCTCTGCTCTCGGATCCGTATCAACATTCGGCCCACAAGCTCCTAGTCTCGATCCGTTTGCCTGCTGCACCACAATATTTTTTTTCTTATGATATTTTTCATCCAAACGCCAATATGAAAAAATGGAGAACGTTTCACGAAACAAACCTGAATACGAACGTAGTTGCTGCTCCGGTAAGGCCCAAAGCCCATAGCAACGGCCTGATCAACAAACTCAGCAGATCCATCACCAGAGATCCTCGCCATGGGCCTGGCCCATTCTTTTACCCGCCAGTTTTTAACTTGCTCATAATCATAATTCACTTCAAAAAGCTGACCAGTCCCAAGCGACAACACCAGCATATCCTCCACCCCCATAACCGCCGGAAACTCCTGTTTGTTATGGAACACGTGCGTTATCGCCGCCGCGGTGGGATTACTCATCGCGAGCCCACCTCCAACCGCAACGCACCGCGTTTTCCCGTCGATGGAGGACGTGCGAACCGGATCGAACGTCCCGGCTCCGCCCACGTGGCGCGGCAGATATCCCGGAGACGGAAATCGAAACTGTCGCTCTCCAGCGCGTCGGCGCGCGAGAACAGAAGCGGCGCGGTGCTGGAGAGATCGTAGCAGGAGATGAGGATCGGTTTCAGTGTGTCTTTGAGCGTCAGATCGGCGAACGACGCTTTCATTGCTTTCTCCAGCTTCGCCGTCGCGGCGGAAACGGAAGAGGACGAGGAGGATGATCCCGATCTCATGACGCGTTTGATCGCCGCTCCTGCTCCTACTCCTCCGCCTGATCTGTAGAAACTCTCTGCGTTGTTGATGAGGAACTTCCACGTGTCCTCCGCCTTGAAAATCGGGCGGTTACCGTCTCTGGTCGCGAACATCATCGCGGAGAACACGCCTCCGATACCTGATCCGGCGGCGACGTCGAAGTAATCCGCGATACGAGCGTTCGGATCGCCGGATTTCTCTTTCAGCATCTGCTCAAGATAGATCAGAGATTTTCCCGCCAAAAGACCTCTCATCCCGCCGCCGTCGATGCTCAACACGCAGATTCTCCCTCTCGGACTCCTGAACGAAGAAGAAGACGGAGTCCCGGGGAGAACGGCGCCGTTCGGAGTCAACGGGGATCTCGGAGAAGGTCCTGCGTCGGAAGAATCGGGACCGGGTCGTAACGGACTACGAGGAATCCAAGATAGCCTAGGGTCTTCGTAACCGAAGAGAAACTTGCTCTCAAGGATAGAGAAGATCTCGTAGCTGAGCTTACCATCGGAGGAGTCGATGAACGGTTCGTGAGACCGAGCCGTCGAGAGAGTTGGACTGGCTTGAGTCCTCTCTTGGTTTCCGGGAGTGTTGGGAGCTGTGTGGTTGACGAAATGCTTCTTCTTCTTATTCTCCTTGGAGGAAACCGCCAATGGCGGTGGCTTATCGTAGCGTCGATTCATCAGAACCGTTTTAAGAGAGAAGCTACCACAAACTTTGAAGCTTCCTCGCAGCAATGGCTGAGTTTGAAACTTAAATTTTCTTTTTTTTTGTGTTCAAAGGAAAAAGAAAATAGAGAAGAAGATGAAGGCTAGCATGACATGGCTAAGCACTACTCGAAAGGTCTCGCTCCCACGTCCAACGTCGCCTCCAGCAAATTAGGTCAGTATATGATTTTTAATTTCTTATTTTACGATTATTTTATTTCAGTTTTGGTTGAATATCTTACCAGTTTATCATGGTTGGCAGATATACGAATTAATTAAATATGAGAGCATGTTTAAACGAATCACTTGTAGAATATGTTTTGAGAGAAAGAAACAGTCGTCAAAAATATCTACACCCCACTCTGTTTTCAATTAAATTGTCAATAACGTATTTCACATTTACTCACTTCAATCTCAGTTCTCACACCGAAACGTTTTGTTCACTAAACTTAATAACTCAGTTCTTATTATTTAAACCAACACATCATCAAAGACAAAGGTGAATTGATTATTCAAAACTGAAGTCAATTTTGAATCATTAGAAGAAAAAAAACACGAAGAGATAGATAATGAATCTTCTTTTTCCACATAACATTCCAATCCAAAGTATCTCATCGCTTATGAGAGCTCCAAGTGGAAAATTTAAAAAAAATAAAACTGAATTAAGCACTCTCATGTATCTCATATTATCTCTATGATCTTAAAATTACAGCAACACCACAGATTTATATAACTATATATATAGATTGTAGGTGATCCAGATCATCAGTTTTCAACTGGAAGTTAAAAACAAAGAAATCTCAGATGAAAACAGTAACGACCACCACCTGATGATGATGTCTACCTGGAGAGCTTAAACGGAGAATGTACCAGAGAGATTCTTAAGCGTTGCAAGCGGAGACCCTGCATTTGTGAAGTATGACGCAAGATTGATCCCCGAGTTGTTGTCGTACTTCTTCACGAAAGGATGTTCCTGAGGAGGATGATTTCCACATTAGAATTGGATTGAAAACGATATTAAAAGGGGACTTATATGTAAAAGACAAACCATTAGTTCCCTTGCAGAGCTTCGACTGTTCGGGTCCTTTTGCAAACTGAAAGAGAGTGCAGAGTTTAAGTAGAAATATCTTTAAATTAGTAAACTACTCAGGTGAGATGAATGAATATGAAAGGAAATATAAAGAGAGAGTATATTTTACCAAGTGGAGATGAATGAAGATAACTCAGGGGAGAAACTGTCTGAAGGAAGAGTTGGTGGTGGTTGGTCCACGATTGCTTCCATCAACTCGAAAACACTGCTCCATGTTTCCTCTTCATCTGGTGGCAAATAAGGAAACTTCCCTGTTGCGCATTCAAGCACTACTAATCCCAAGCTCCATATATCGCTTTTGTTACCGTACTTGTTCCCAACGATTCTCTCTGGCTGTTCAAATTAGTAAGAGATATTGTTCATAAGTGTGTTTACTAGTCAAAATGCTCTCACAATGGAGGGCAAAGAGAGATACTTACAGACATATAGTTGTAAGTCCCGACAAAGGTGTTTGCTAAACCAGCGGTGTTCGTCATAACGGTACTCACACCAAAGTCAGTGATCTTGACCTCTCCTCTGTGGTTGATCAACAGATTGGATGGTTTCAAGTCACGGTGGATGATGTGCTTATCGTGATGAAGATAGATCAGTCCCTGAAGCACCTATTATCAAAGAAAATCGATACATTAAAAAAAGTATCGGTACCACTAATTAATGCTGCCTGCATCTATGGTTACTTACTTGTTTAAAGATGGCAGAAAGATAGGACTCAGGGATGGTTTTGACTGATTTGAGGAAGTCTTCTAGAGATCCACCGTCCATGTACTCCAAGATGAGGGAGATTGCGCCATTATCATAGAAGGATTGGTATGAGGTCACAAGGTACGGACATTGTGAAGACTGGTTTATTTTCAGCTCTTGTGCAATTGACTTGCGAATCGCTTCATCAACGTTTAGTTGAATGACCTAATTTAACACAGCAAATCAGAGGCATCATCATATAAGAAAGGTTAAGCTGAAAAGGAAGAGGAAGTAGCAGTTACCTTCAAGGCGAAGAATTGACCAGTCCACTTGTGTTGAACAAGCTGTACAACGCCACTGCTTCCTTTACCAATGAATTTAACCATGTCTAAATCCGACAAGCTCAACTCATCATCCGCTGGCTTAATCGGAGACAGCTGAAAACACACAGAGATCACAAACGAAAACAGAGATTATTACAAAACAGTAATCATTACAAGAAACGCGCTTTAGTGATGTATTATCTATCTAAAAACTATTAAGCAACCATCTTGAAAAGAAAGCAAATCATAACAAGAAATGAGCTTTGTGATGTGTTACCTATCTTAAAAAAAAAAAAAACTTAAAATTAACGATCTTGAAAAGACAGAAATCACAAAAGAGACATGAGCTTTGTGGTGTGTTCTCTATCTAAACACTACTAATACCGATCTTGAAAAGACAGCAATCATAACAAGACTTAAGCTGTGTTCCTGCTAGAAGCTAAAAAAAAGTAACGACCTTTGAGAAGTTTCATGTCATGATCAGATCCAACAACCACATTATAATCGAACTCCCCCCCACTAACCTAACACTCAGTAAAATCTTCATTACACAGTTCGAAACCAATAAGAGACTTACAGCTTCAGGCTCAGACTGAGAGACGATACGAACTCCATCCTTGTTAACTCGCAGATCTCCATCCTTGAACGTCCCGCTCTGCGTCCTACGGAAATGAACAAAAAACCCCTAAGTTCACTCCAAATCCACACACGAAGACTCTCGTAATACATCTATAAATAGATCTACTCATGAAGCAAAATCGAGAGATAGATACAAGAATTTGGTGATGGATTGCTCGCCAGCTGGAGGGATTGAGAGCTTGAGATTATTGCTGAATCCACCCTTCTTCATCCTCTTCTTCTTCTTCTCTTAGCTTCCTCCCACCTCTTTTTTTATTTATCTCGACACGAAGTCATTAAATATAAAAGTAATACAACACTTTATGCGTAATCATGGAGACTAGTCAGCATTAGGAAGGAAAGGGGAAAGAAAGATCAGTCAAGCACGCCGACCAACGACTTCGATGACTTGTTTTTTTTTTTTCTTTGTCGTACCGATGCTTTTAAATTCAGACACTTTAACCGGATACAAACCGGTTTTCTCCTGCTAATACCATACCATTTATGACTTTTATCACAATCGCTCTCACTCCACAGTTTTAAAACGCAAAAGCATTGATCGAATACATCATTTTTTGATCATAAACCGTTTTCAAACATAACCATCTTTATACATATATCTATGTTCTTGTAACTTTATTTACAAGGAAAAACATATATAAGGAATTAAGCATACATGTCTCTATTTGTTTTACACATCTCATTCATCTGACTAATTAAGTCTATAATACTAAACACCACTATCATTATACTTCATGTCTACTAACCACGCTCTAATGAACAAAATATCAGGCTTTTTAGGGTACATTAGTAGTATCAATCACACACTAAGATTTCACCAACATATAATAATCTTATATCGCAAGCACTACTAGCGGCGAGGAGGTTTTTGTTCTATCATATCTCCATCATGTTGAATGAGAACTTGGAAAGAAGCTTGGGAATCTGCGATATGATCGGTCCATAAGTCTGCAACATATAAACCAAAAGAACAGCATATTGAATATAGAATATAGTGAGAACGCAAAATGCAGTTTTGATTTGATTTGATCTTAGGAGTGTTTCTTTTTTTTTTGACCTTTTCATTCTCATGGATTTGGCACAAGGGAACAGCGAGGAGTTTGAAGTTTTTAGGCACGACAAACTGCTGATGTAGCGCTAGTCTCCCAAGAAAAAGCTTTAAGCATTCCTGAACCCAAAAAAAAATAGATGAGGATAGAGCAGAACTTTTATGTCAACTGTTACTACCAGGTAAGTGGGAACTAAACTAACCTTTGGATGTTTCACATTGGGTGGCAAGAATGGATACATGGATGTTTCAAAGTTTGGTCTCCGCCACATCCCAATGCATTCTCCCACCTTCAAGAAAATTAACCAGAGAGACCATTCTTGAGCCAGGGAACAAGTAAAAGACTTAGAATTCGTACTACTTCTTACCTCCAAACCCGGAACAAGAACATTCTCGTTAACCGAAAGCTTTGAAGCAAGTTTGCGTCTCAGACCTTCAATATCTAAGAAGGTACCTGATGTCAGCAATTGAGATTTGAGACATATGTAGAGAGGCTATAAAAGAGTAAAAAGTAAAACCTGATTCACCGGGTCTCAAACGACCACCAGGAAGCTTGAAGATGGAGTTTCTATACTGAAGAAGCAAAACATGAGGATGCTTGAACAACTCAACCTGATGTTTACCAAAGAATTACATGTTATAAAACAACTCTTCTTCTGTAATAATTTTCAAAAATCCCTAATTTTGCTAATCAATCAAAATTTTTTTACCAGAAGAACAGCTTCAACACAAGTCCTCAAACCATGAGCAGCGTAACTGCAAGAGATAAAAAGGTAAAAAACTTTAGCTACAAGTTAACATAAAAACAAAAACAGATCAAAATCGATTGAAACACTAAAAGTACTTCGATTTCAATCTGGCGACACGATCAGTGATCATCTCGTCCTTGACGCGAACAGCTTCTCGCGAACCGAAGTAGTAGCTACTAAGCGGGTATAAATCTACTACCGAGTCATGGTTTCTCCCCGTCGCGTTCTCTTCTCTGCTCTCAATACCTAAAACTCGAGCTTCTTCACCCATATTTTTTTTCCCGGGAAATACAAAGACAGAGATAGCTAAAGCGATCACCAAGACAGAAGAATGAAGAATGAAGAATTACGAGCGAAGGAAATTAAAAAGAGGAGGTGTCGTAGTATATGATCGGTGAGACGTGGCGGCTCCAGAGAGCTCGTCTCCACTAAACGGTGCTTTTAATAGCCGACGCCGGCCAGAGTGTGAGAGGGAAAAAAGAGTTAGTGCTGATCAATATTGGGCCTCCTATAATGTTAACGGGCCTTAGCGGGATAGGCTTTTTATCAAACAGTTTATTGATTCTAACTACAAAACAACGACGCGATGTTATATTGTCAAACTTAGAAACGGGAGGGTGTTACGGTGGTGGAGAGAATCAGAAGGGTTTTGCTCCTCCTTGTTCACTCGGAGAGACTGTGAAAAAAAAAAACCTAAAAAGATGAAACTCGCAGGTCTGAAATCGATCGAGAACGCGCACGAAGATTCCGTTTGGGCGGCGACATGGGTTCCGGCGACGGAAGAACGCCCGGCGTTGCTTCTGACTGGATCTCTAGACGAAACGGTGAAGCTATGGAGAGCGGACGAGCTGGATCTTGTGAGGACTAACACAGGACACTCCTTGGGAGTAGCAGCTGTGGCGGCGCATCCTTCCGGGATCATCGCAGCTTCTTCTTCGCTCGATAGCTTCGTCCGTGTCTTCGATGTTGACACTAATGCCACCATCGCTGTTCTCGAGGCTCCTCCTTCTGAGGTTTGGGGTATGCAATTTGAACCTAAGGTAAATTGGTTTGAATCTGTTAGCTCAAATCAGACAGGAACTTGATTGTGTTTGACTTGGTTGTCTGAAATTACTTTAGATCGACTTCTGATTTGCTCAAATCAGAGAGTAACAATGCTATACAGCTATGTTGCTAACTTATTCATTTTACATTGTTCTTCCAAGGGTACAATCCTTGCTGTTGCAGGTGGAAGTAGTGCATCCGTCAAGCTTTGGGACACTGCGAGCTGGAGACTAATCTCAACTCTATCAATCCCACGTCCCGAAGCACCAAAGCCTTCTGATAAAACCAGCAGCAAGAAGTTCGTTCTCTCCGTGGCTTGGTCTCCCAACGGGAAACGCCTCGCTTGTGGTTCAATGGATGGCACCATCTGTGTCTTTGATGTTGATCGCTCTAAGCTTCTTCACCAGCTTGAAGGACACAACATGCCTGTGAGGTCCCTTGTGTTCTCACCTGTAGATCCGAGAGTCCTCTTCTCTGGATCAGATGATGGGCATGTGAACATGCATGATGCAGAAGGGAAAACTCTGGTGGGGTCCATGTCGGGGCATACTAGCTGGGTGCTGAGCGTTGATGCTAGCCCAGACGGTGGAGCTATAGCAACTGGCTCGAGTGATAGGACCGTGAGGCTGTGGGATCTTAAGATGAGAGCTGCTATTCAGACAATGAGCAACCATAATGACCAGGTTTGGTCTGTGGCGTTTAGACCACCTGGTGGAACCGGTGTCCGTGCTGGTCGTCTCGCTAGTGTCTCCGACGACAAGAGTGTATCACTCTATGATTACTCATGAAAAAACTTGTTTTTCTTTTCTTTAATGCATTCTTCAAGACACATCTTGTTTTCCAAGGATTCTATGTAAACACTAGTTGTAACATTGTTATCTGCAAGAGGTTTTTTGTTGATTTCAAACTTTGCTTGAGAGCTTATTATAAAACTGGAGATAACGAGCAGTTTATGAGTACACAAACAACAACTAACAGCTTTCAAAAACAAAAAAAAACAAAACGAAAGAAGATGGTCTGTTTCTTATGACCTAAGTGTCTGGCTTCCTAAGTAACTCTTGAGAACATCCATAACAGCTCCAAAATCAGCTTTCACTTCAACAGGAGGATTGGAGAATCTGCACTCCATGTCAGGGATGGCCTTGGAGTGATAATCAATCTTCGACTGAGTAAACTTCAACCCATGAGCAGTACTCACAACCACAGTCCTATCAGTCGGCGCAATCACTCCTCTGTTCCTCAGCTTAAACAAAGCAGTCAAAGCCACACCCGTATGAGGACAGATAAACATCCCAGTAGAATCCGCCTGAGCCATCGCATCCATCAGCTCCTCCTCAGTCGCTTCCTCCACAATCCCGTCACACTTCTTGAGAGCGTACACAGCTCTATCGATGGACACAGGGTCACCGATCTGAATCGCAGAGGCGAAAGTGGTACTCGCGGTCATGGGCTTGAAGTCCTTCCAGCCAGACTTGTAATGCAAGTAAAGAGGATTCGCATTAGCCGCCTGAGCACAAACCATCCTCGGGATCCTGTCCACGAGTCCAAGCTCTTGACACATCTTGAAACCTTTGTAGAAAGCGTAGATGTTACCGAGATTGCCACCGGGAACAATCACCCAATCAGGAACTTGCCAATCAAACTGCTGAAGAATCTCAATCGCCGCAGTCTTCTGCCCTTCTAACCTCAAACTATTCAACGAGTTCGCCAAGTAAATAGGTAACTCAGCGGTTATCTCTCTGATAAGCTTCATACAGCCATCGAAATCAGTGTCGATGCTCAGAACAAACGCACCGTTGGCTATCGGCTGAACAAGCTGAGCCATCGAGATCTTGTTCGCCGGCAAGAAGACGATCGAAGGGATCCCCGCGGAGGCGCAGTAAGCGGATAGAGCTGCTGATGTGTCACCAGTGGAAGCGCAACCAACGCCGACAACAGGACGTTTCATTTTTCTTAACCGGTTAACTTGGCTAACCAAAACGGTCATACCGAGATCCTTGAAACTTCCGGTATGGCTAATCCCACAGTGTTTCACCCAGAGATCGTTCATCCCTAGAAACTTCTTCCCGAACCTCTCCGCCCAGAAGAGGTTGGAGTTCCCTTCGAAGGCCGAGACGATGTCGTCGTCGTCGATCTCCGGGAGCACCCACTCTTTCTTAGACCACACGCCCGATCCGTAAGGCCACGAGCTCTTGCCGACTCGCGAGTCGAAGAGATCTCGCCAGTACGCGCCGTCGAACCGCTTCAGAGCCTCCATGTCGTGCTCGACGTCGAGGAGACCTCCCGAGCGGCTGCGGTAGACGATCTCGTCGAGGGAGTAGTGCTCGGTGGATCCGGGGGGAGCGTTGAACGGGACGTATCTGGCGGAGAACGGATTCGCGGCGGTGGAGCGCTGGAGGCGAGCGTCGTCGCGGATGGTGTTCTCGGTACGGCGAGGCTTGGCGACTGTTTCGATCGGGGTGGTGGTGTTTTTTCCCTCGGCGGAGGAGGTGCATGAGACGAGGACGGGGCGGTAGCGGAGGAGAGGGGAGGAGGGGTGGCGGCGGATGAGGTCATGATTAGGGCTGAGAGAAGACAGAGAGGCGTTGAGGAGAGAAGTGGAAGCCATTTTAGAGATAGAGAGACAAGTGAGATGCGGCGGAAGATTTT
Organism: Raphanus sativus; assembly: GCF_000801105.2. Classification (NCBI taxonomy): domain Eukaryota; kingdom Viridiplantae; phylum Streptophyta; class Magnoliopsida; order Brassicales; family Brassicaceae; genus Raphanus; species Raphanus sativus. The sequence continues at coordinate 35,853,555 of NC_079512.1, forward strand.
GTGGACACACACACGGGAGAGAGAGAGGGAGAGAGAGACGACAATTTTCAGATAAATACTCTGATTATTTAGAGCCGGACGTAATAAGGTTTAAGCATTTAACATATGGGCGTAACCATCCTTGGGCCCATGAAACCATTCAGATATCCACATTCTTTTTCCATATTCGTCACCTCTTTATATTATCAGGTTGATATAATTGAGTCAATTAGATTCTCTACAAAAAGACACATTAATCAAGTATCCAGATTTCTTTCCATTTCTCTGTGTTCAAAAAAAAAGAAACAAGCTACATCTTTACATATTTGCATTTGAAATCAACATGTGAAAGAAGAGTACTCGAGCATCACATATAACTTGGCTAAAAATGCAATTTTTTTTAGAGACAAATATATCTATGAACCAGGTATATTATATATATGTAAATATGTATCGGACTAATTGTCACAGACTTGCAAGAGTAAAGGAGGAAAGCAACAAGGGAAAGATATTGTATTAAACATGGACTCACTTTAACAAGTCCTCTAAAACTAGTACACTAGAATGAAAACAGGTGAGGCCATTGCGTAAACATCATCTCTATACATACATTAGGACTAAACGGGGGGTATGTTGGAGAAGGAGAAACCTTGGTATCCTTTGTAAGCGTAATAGGCGATCCGAGTATAGTAAAACCCTGGGATGAACAGAAGACACCCCAGTACCATGAAGAAAATCCCTGTTAAACAACAAAAGAAAGAATGAATGAATGAATCCACTCATTACCTGAGCTCCTCAAGCCCCCAAATCACAAATAGAAACCATACGTTTTTGATCCAAATCCAGAACAAAAGAAAAATCAGATCACCTTTATTATACACAAGTTCTTCCTTCCTGAAGTTCATACTAAACAATTACACAATCTCAGGATGAAATCAAATCGAAATGTTTATGTTTCTAGCAGCAGCAATGCATAGCAAACCAGATTACTCTAATCTAAAGTTTTTTTCTTCAGAACTAATAAACTCTCTCAGATTCTCATCAATCTCCATTTTCCACACCTAGGATCTAGCTCCCGGAGAAGAATTAATTAGCAACAAATATATATAGAAATCGCACCGTGGCCTCGATCACCACCAACTAGATTGTACGCCATGAAGAAGCCTGAGACGATCCCCAAGGCTCCGAACACCAGAAGAGACACCGCGAGCGCGATCTCCTTAACCGGCGGTCGGTTATTCACGGTGTATGCAGTCCCAATCATCATGTCCTCGTCCGATATCGAGAACGCATGATCCACGTACGCCATTAATACACCAGCTCCAGATCCAGATCAATGGTACTATAAACGAAACGATCAAATCTCTGAGAAATCAAATCGAGCTGTTTGCTGCTTCAGAAAGTTAATGAGAGAGAGAGAGTCTCTTCTCTTTTAGTCACGGAGACGGATCCGTGGTTTGGTGCAACTTCACTTATCGTGACATCTACTCAAACGTACGATTTCGCGCCGGATCTGTTATCTAGATGCAAACTACGCGTCGTTTTGATTGGTTTTCTCCCCCACGTAAAACAACGCAACGTCCGAGTTTATTTTTTAACGAAACCTGTAGGCGAGCCTACCAAAGAAAAGAGTTTCTTTTTTTTTTTTAACTTCTGTAAACAGTAGTGCACATTGATGCTTAGTATAACTCTCACACCAAAGCAAACCAGGTAGATAAATGCTCTCTAATATTGTGTTTGTTCTTTTGATGATGACATAACGTATTTACAAAAAAATTAAAGGAAAGAAACAAAACAAAACCAAACCCGATCAGAGAGATTTTTGGGGAGGATAGAGTTTCCAGAGAGCAACAGTTGCATCCTCGGATGCAGACGCCATTAGCTCACAGTCTGGAGAGTAGGACACGGCGTTGCACTACAAAACAAGCACAAACATTCAGAAATGTTAACTGTCTCCAGTTAGTAAAAGAAGAGAGTGGTGTAGACTAGAAAGTTATAGAGAAACATTTCACAAACCGTTGCTCCGTGGTACTTTAGTATAGCTAGAGGACTTCCTTTGCGATAATTGTACACCCTTACTCTGTTTTCCAAATACATGTAACAAACAGACAGGTATTTGGTAAAACTAGCTGATATATGGAAAGGAAAAGAACAATTTCATATGCGACCAACCAATCTCTACTTCGGATTTTAAAATGGGAAAAACGTGAACCAGATCATCAAAAGTGAGTTTAGATTCTTAAGAAGGGTGGATGCAAACCTGTGATCCCAACCAGCTGTGGCTGCAATCTTCCCATCAGGTCGGATTGAGGTGCCCGAGATGCCTGGCCTTTCCAAAACAATCTCTTTCCTAAGTGTTAAAGAACCCTAAGAACATATCACACACAAAAATTTATCATCAGATTATAACAGTTGTACAACGATATAAAAACTGCTTCATTTCCTTACAGTTGAATGGTTGATATTATACATAACAATTTTGTCATCTGCCCCTCCTGAGATACCTCCATCGCATGATGATGCAACACAGAGACTTAGAACTGCACAAAGAATAACAAATCAATAATGTGGAAAGTTAAAACAGTAGGAACACAATATAAGAAACATCTGAATTATGGAAAATGAGAACAAGACCTGGCTCTGAATGAAATTTCACACTTGTTAGAGGAATCTTCGCATTGCGTACATCCCAAAGCAGTGTTGACCCATCCTCATAACTGCACATGTTCAGAATTAACCACCAATGATTCAAAAAAACAAAGTATACAAATCTTTATTTGTCTTTTCCTGATTAGTGGTAAAAAAAATCTCCAGAAAGAAAACATACCCAGCTAAGACATGTAAGAAACCCTGTGATTCAGGAGGACAAAATAATTGAACTGCCATACACATTCCTGCAGATGACCCAATTTAACACGTTAATGAAAATATTGCAAGCAAATTGCACAGGTGAAATGATAAAGGCTTTCTAGTTTACACAATTTTAATAATGGGGAAAGCGTCAATGTTAACAAGAGAAGTACATACGAAGGATCTCATCTCATACAGAAAACAGTAGAAGCTTACCTCTTTCTTTGGTAGAAGCACTGGCGGATTCATCAGGGCTACCTTGAGGAAGCTGCATGATCTTGTCTCCGGTATTCAGATCCCATATCTCTACCTTCACATATAAACCAAATTGAAACCAAGAAACTTAAAACCAAATAAGCGAGTGGGGTTCGGTCCAAAACAAAGAATTATATGGTTTTTTTCTTAGTCACCTCAGTAGGTTCCTCCCCTGCTACTGCTACGTAAGTGGCACTTTCAGTATGATCTCCATCTGTTATTGATATATTTTTAGTAAATACAGATATGTGTACAAGACAGCCAGAAACAACGACTTATTTTTTTTTGCTATGTCAGACAACTGGAAAAATAAACCTCGATCACAGACCAATTCAGTCGAAAACCATGATCAGACCACAAAAATTCTAGAAAACCAAGTAAAACATACCTTGAGGCAAACCAGAATCCCCCACAGACCCTTCAGTATCATCTGTACATTGAACAGTACGCTTGTCTTCAACGTCCTCCTGCTCATCGCAATTCTTGGAGTGACCTTCAGCTTCTTTGAGAGAAGCCTTAGGCTTCTTAACAAGAGAGAACTTGCAAAAATGATAGGTGCTTGTATTGAGTACTAGTAAAGGATCCCTGCCAAGCCTGTCGACCAAAGATTAAGAACGAAGTTATCAAAAGAATCAGATAGCAAAGAAACAGTTGAAAAGGGAGACCTTGATAGACCACCATCTTCAATATCCCAACACTTGACAGTTCCATCTCTTCCCTGACTATAACCATAACAGTTAAGTAGCTCAGCTTTTTCCAGAATAGATTGATTATGAACCCAACGCTTGGGGGAATTGCTTTACTGTTTACCTGATAACCTTGTTCTCTCCTAACCAGGGAGTAGCTGCTACAGCTAAAACCCCATTTGCTCTACTATGAGCCCTACAAAACCCGAGACAAAACAATGAATGCTGCTTCATTATGAATAAAGACAAAAGTATTTTTCAAAATCAAAATCACAAACCAGGCAGAAGAAACTGTACGGTTCTGAATGGTATCCCAAATCCTCAACTCTCCATCAGCTGAACTGGAGAAATTAAAAATCTTCACTTTGCAATAAAACAACAAAAACTAAGCAAATATAAAACTTGGGGTTTCAAATAGGTGAAAGAAGACAAACATACCCAGTGAAAAGCAGAGACTTTGATGGATGGAACGAAACGTCCATAACAGAGTGACGGTGTCCTCTAAGAACAGCCACCGGATCAGGCGGCGGTCTCTTGCTCATCTCCGCTTTAGCTTCTACACAAAAACCCAATTACGCCCTTCCAAAAGTTGGAAAATTTTGCCGCGAGAATAGCTTGCTGAAGATCCCAATGGAGTCCTATTATGATGAAGACTGAAGAAGACGGTTTGATAGTTTAGTGCTCTTGTTATCACGCTGGTTCTAATTTTTAGAGAAAAACTACGTGTCGTTTTATTTTAAACTTAAACGGCAGAACGTCCGACTTTATTATCACGAGTTTTACTACTGTTTGACGGTTAACAATTATCCGAGTTTCCAAACAAAGCAAACTCTTCACTCTCTTCACTTCTTCACAAGATAGAGGTGAGCCACACAAATGGCTCCGAGAACCGATTCGCAAACCCAAGCCACCATGTCAGACACGTCTAACGAATCGTCGATCGATCCGATCTTCCACATTCTCCGTCTCGTCCCTTTCTCATTCCTCCGTCCGCCGCGTCTCCGTCTCAAGCTCCCTTCGTTCACTCTCCCCTCTCCGATGACTGTTTTCGCGCTGATCCTCCTCACCTACTTCCTCGTCATATCCGGATTCGTCTACGACGTGATTGTGGAGCCTCCGGGCATCGGATCGACCCAGGATCCAGTCACCGGGGCGATACGGCCCGTCGTGTTCATGTCGGGTCGGGTCAACGGGCAGTACATCATCGAAGGTCTTTCGTCGGGATTCATGTTCGTGATGGGTGGGATCGGGATCATAATGCTGGATCTGGCGTTGGATAAGAATCGAGCTAAGAGTGTGAAAGCGTCGTATGCTACGGCGGGAGTGACTTCCGTTGTGATTGGTTATGTTATGAGTATGCTCTTCATCCGTATTAAGATCCCTGGTTATCTCCATTAGACTTGTTTTAGATCACTTGCATTTGGTTCTGTAATGGACTCTCTAGTCTCTAGTTTACGAATTACCGTTGAGAAAAGAAGTGACTTTTGTGTTTCTTAAAAGCTTTGTGTGTTCACTGAAACCGGATTCTCTACTTAGTTCTGAGTTTCTTTGTTTGGTAATGGTTGTGTCAGCTTTGAATGTTAGAATCTGCGTTTGATATATCAATCTTGTCGTTTAAACTTACGTTAGAAACGATCTGCAACAGTTATGTTTAAAACAGAGTAGAGATTTTGAAGTTGCGTTTTGTGAACTCTTTTTCTTTGTTAAATCTCATTTTCTCTGGTTCTATCTTAAGATGCATGATTCTTGTAATCAATATAAGAGACCATGTGATTGCTCAGTTCTTTTGGAGTTTTGGTAACCTCACAAATCTTTCATCTAGATCCGTTGTAAAAAAACATCAAAGTGTGCGGGTGTTCAAACTTCAAACGGGTCTTTGAATCGCCAGCTTACGTAAAAGGGAAGGGATGCTCTTTGTGGAGAAAGCAATGCACCATATTCCCACTGTCTGCTACATTAAAATCTCAAACTGAGAATCTGTGGATAAGAACCAAAGAAAATCTACACTTGTTGTGAATATGTATGTATGTGAATATTCTATATATCTACTCTCCTCGCACCAACAAACCGAGGGCCATATATTCAAAGCCTCTTACAAAGATGGAACGACCACCTGTTTATATTCAAGCTACTTGCAACTTTAACAAAAATAGCTATATTTTGCATTTGTTTGATGAATTTAACAAAAAAGGTAGAAGCATTTTGCGATAGTACGTGGGCAGAGAGAAGGCAAAATAGTAGTATAAAAGTTTTTACAGGTTGGATACTACTAAATCCACTTCTGGTATTTTTTGACTTGCTTCTCTTTTCAAACTAGTTTTTATTAACCTGCAAAATTCATCAGAAAATTCAAAGCGTTAAGTAACAATAGCTTTTTAAATGCCTTTCATGGTTTGGCTATAACGACAAAGGTTACTATTTAGTTACCTGATGAGTTCCTTCTCCACCGGTTTATTCTGAAGTACTGGCTGACCGGAGTTTCAGGAACCGGTATGCATTTTCCGATCACCGCCAATGGCCAACTGGTTAAATACGAATTTAATATTTTCTTGCTTTGTTAAGTGCTCAAATTCAGTCCATATGTATATGTGTCGTTTGGTCAAAAAAAGTAAAAAAATATAGCACATATAATGATCGTTTCTAATTGCAGTCAAACTTAAGCATACTAAAACTCCTGGTTATGTTTTGATAATCTTCTAAAATGATGTTATATAGTCGAATTATTCTTTTATTGGATTATAAATTAGCAGAAACCAATCATATAATGGTTTCGTGATTATATTCAGCTAGATCAATGATGACTGGGTTGGAATTAACTGGCATATCGTACCGTGTGGACATGTGATGGAAATTTCTAGGAAGGCACACACTTGACACTACACTTGCTCTTGAGTGTGTGTGACTCCTTACTCATATATCACCACATTTTCTTATTATATACATCTAAAAACTTACAGTTGACTCTCTTTCAACGTCCTCATAAGTTCTAATCTTTGTAAGATGTATCGATGTAAAGACAATCTCAGTGATCCCTGAGTAAGGCCAACTGATATCAGTTTCGTAAGCTGGTTCACCAGTTTATGATATTATACACTGAGAGAAGATACGTTAACGTGGCTCCCATCTGCAAACCCCAAAAAAATGTGGGGTCTTTATTTCGATTTCAAGATTTTATAACTACATGAAAGTTGTAAGAGGGTACATAATTTCTAGTATTCAAAACGGACACCAAGATAGATAAGCCACACTGAACTAGATATAATTAAACTGGGCTATACGTGTCTTTTCCTTCGAATACTTATTGGGCGAGTGCATGGAAGAAAGTTTCTGACAGATCGTGGGCAATAACGAGAATGAAAAGCGCTACGTAATTTTTCTACTCTAGGCCTCTAGCATCATCCGATCGTCGTGGTAATCATTTGGACCATAAGACTATGAAAACTCCGAAAGTGTAAACACTTCATAATTTCGAAACATTTTTACTAGTACATATCAACGGACCACATTGAGGAAGAAAAAAAAAACAAAAAAAGGAGACTGTGTAAGTTTGGCTATTCGGGCACAGAAAAGACATGAGAGTGCCTAGCCGCAATGATTTGAGGTTTGAATATCAAACTTTATCTTTTCCCAACACATATATCAATAATAGGATTTATGAGTTGATTGAGTTCTATTCGGAATACGATAAGATCTGGCATGTAGAATCCAAAGAAATATCGAGAAGAGTTTTTGGGCTTATCTACCGGGGGAAAAAGATGATAAGTGACGTCCCAATACCTATCCACATGTTCTTGCCTCTGTCCCTATTATCATGTACATGCGATTCCAGGACTTTATTAGTATAATTCTGTAGAAATTGATCAATTTGTACGACTTGTTCCAATATGATTTCTATTATAAATGATATCTATTAGATCTTACCTGCATCACTGATGTCATAAGGAAAAAGTCTTACCTAAATGATACAAATACGAAAGTTTCTATACGTGAACTTAATTTGGACGTTGAATTTTACCAAAAAATAATAATAATTTAGACGTTAAAAATTGAAATGTATAGGCAGTTATCTAGATTTCAGACAAAAAAACGGTATCAAGTATAACTATAAAGTATAAACTATACATTTAGACAGAGTTAGGTATCGAATATAATAGTGCAGCAATGCTGCTCTTTACAATCATATATTAATATACAACCAAAATAATATTAAAACAGAAATCAGTTTAAATATTAGACTAATAGACTTGTAAAACGAAGCCATCCAAATTTGTGTTCTAGTTGAAAAAAATTCAATTATCATCTTTGAATAGTTTCAAATTTTTTTATTTATTTAGGATTCAAATGTTTGTAGAATGCACAGTAATTATTATTTTTTTGAGCAACCCGATATGATTAGAAAGGAAAAAGAAAGCAAACATAAGAGTTTATGGCCTCGGGTCCAAATTTGAAGACAAACAAGATTTTGCTAATAAATCCGCAGGCCCATTACTGACCCTTGGCGTGAAAACGAAGAGACAAAGCCAGAAAGGCGATGTCGGAGGATAAACCAGGGCCATGACGTCCGTAAGTACTCCGTAGAGTTCCGAAGGTCTTCTTCCCGTGGTGATTGCTCTGACGAGCTCTTGAGAGTCTGTTCTGAGATAGATATTTGTGAGATTGAGGGAAGAGGCGTGATTCAGTGCTTCCCTAGCTGCGAGAGCTTCCCTCATTAGTGCCGAGGAGACGTGCGTTTGGGCGATTGATCCTCTAGTGAGCTCGCATCCTTCTGAATCTGTGAAGATCCATCCCTGCACAGTAATTAATAATAACAAAAAATTCTAAATATAAATACATTTATATGTATCTATATGTTTTTAATACAGGTTCCATATATACTAAAACACTGGCGAGCGATTGTTTTACATAATAGTAACACAACAACCTCCAGTACTTTATTTACACTGGATCCATTTCAAACAAATTGTAATCTATTTAAGTTTTTTTTTTTTTAAATATACTCTATTTAAGTTGACATCATATCATATTTACAATTAGCTTGTTTAAAGTTTTGTAGTCTATATCGTAGGTATTCCATTGTATGTAGAAACTTCAAATTTCGAAAAAAACAAGTTTGTACTGGACCTCCATTGTAGCCATCAATATCATTTACTGTACATATATTTGTGCATATTGTTCGTATCTGATGTCGATAGCAGTTTGCAAAACACTTATTTATAAGTCGGTAAAGTTTATCATGTAGAGTTAAAACTGCTAGATAAGGACAAACGAGAATTCGGCTATCCTTTTTCGGCAAATTCGTATTATATATTGTTTGATTGCATAGAGAAGTCGAGCGGTCTAGAACGGCCTAGTTTACGTAGATACCACTCCCATAAAAAGCAATACAAAAGAAGTTATGTTTAATCATTCAAACTTAAAATTCGGTTTTGATATACAATCAATACATAAATGTCCAATACTGTATGCTTTTTGTTTTGATGGCTCCAAACAAAATTAAAGTACAATGGAATCAAAGTAAGAGAAACTCAAATATGCAAAAATGGAACCGAGTAACTAGTAAGAAAAAAAACTAGTAAGAAGATTCGTTTTTTTTTTGAGCAACATAAGACTTCTTCATTTATAACTTAATTAGAGTTTGAGCAAAAAAAAAGATTCGTTTCTATATCTTTTTTGTGGACACACAACAAATGAATTTTCTAAACAAGTGAACGTTAAAGATACATAGATTATATCGTAACTCTTAGGGCCACAACACTTTTTTTTGTCTATATGACTATATCTTGTCTGCCCAGCTAAGACGTACAGCGAAACTTCGGCCCCATTCATATACTAAACCGCTCGTGTCAATCACTCAAAAATAACTTCCGATATTCGATCTTTATCTAATATATTTTATGTTGGTTCTTGAGGTAAAACTGAAACTAAATTCATAAAACGAGGAGCTTAATTATGTGTTCATTGATCTCTCTACATTTTCAATTTGTACCTTAAAGTTCAGTACTTTCTCTTGTGAAAAAGGATGGTGTTTAATCTTATGGTCACATGTTATTCGGTTATTATCCAGCCTGGCGAATGCAGAGATCTTTTTCACTGGGTGCACAATTAATTTAAGAATAAAAAACACTATATAAAGGATCGAACGTGGGTAAATTACGGGTGCACTAGAGTATTATAACCACTTTATCTAGTAGAATTATATTGATATTGCCTACAAATATATAAAGAATTGTGGGTGCACTTGCACCCTCACTCATAGTGTGGCTTCGCCCCTTCCTCTCGAACACATAAAAGTAAAATATATAATCAAATGGCATCGAGTTATCAGTCGCTTAAACGAAGTGACGAACAAGAAGAATAATAAACAAATTTAGTTAAGAATGACAAAATCTTTATTTAACAAAGCTGAAGTTCAACTCATGTAATCAACGAAATTATTTACATTAAACCCACAAAACCTCAATGAACTTAACCAATGTCACCACCAAGAGGGGTGTTGGTAGCAAATAGGAAATTACAGGGAAAAATCTGCGAAAACCTCAACACCGAGAGTAAAACCAACAGATAAATAAAATATACATTATTCTTCATTTGCTCTGTTTCTTTCAATAATACAAGACGAGACGACGATCACAGGAAGAACAAGTGTACTTGCGTTTGACCTTGAAACAGAGTGGCAAGAAACAGAACAGCCACTTGGTCTCAATATCTACCGCCGCCACTTTTCCGCCGCAATACGGACACACACCCGGTGCTTGTTGCCGACCAAGCTCTGTTTTCTCCTCGTGATACACAAACTCCAAACACATTATTGCTTCTTTCTCACTCCAACTCTCAGAGACACCTTTTGTGTTTATATATTGCTTCTGGCTTGTCTCTGTTTCTTTTCAGGTACGTTTGCCTGGAAAACTCTAGAAGTGTGAAGAAGAGAAAAAAGAAAGAAAAATTCCTTTTTAATTACCAAAAATGGGAAAATATTTGCGTGAAGATGTTTTCTTTTGTTGTAGCTGTAGGGTTTAGCAGTACGATGACAGTGTATTAATAGAAGATGGAAGGAGGATTACGTGGCAGGCTCTCAAACGTTACATGTATAAATAATTTATAAATTTAATAAATGTACAAATAATTCATATTCCAAATATCATTTCGAGTCTTGGAAATCAAATATCTGTTGATGATACGATGACAGCTTTCATGAAATATAAACCATGTATTAACATAAATACAATCTTTTTTAAGGATGGGAACAAAAAATCAAGTCGACAAAAAAGGAACAAGTGTAATGCCATCTCAGGTTTCAAAAGAAATAAACACAGCACACTAAAATAGATTCAACATGAGTCCAGAGGAAACTCAACGCTCACATGGCAAGAACTGAACCAAGCAAGATAGAAGTAAACAAAAGTTTACACCGAAACAGCATCATGAGGGTGAGTTGAGATCCTGAAGATCTCATTTGAAAAGGGAAAAAATTAAGCCGTTTAGAGCCTTCTATTCTCACCTCTTCATTGTGTGAAATTCCTAAATCAGCATGTGGTTCACAATACTTTCTGAACAATGATAAGAAGGTAGTTTGAGCAATACACATCTGGTGGTAATCCGATAATAAGTAATTTAGGCATCTTCAAAACAGAGCAGACTAAAGAATAAACAAAATATGAAGAGAAACTCTTAAGGGATAGAAGAAGAAGCAAATGAGATATTGACCAACCTTGAGTCAAGCTTGTTGACATAGTAGAACTTAAATTCTTAGACCTAGACGGCATGGATACTACAATGTATTGACAATCTATGCAATTCGTTCTGATACTAATTATCCATTGCAAACATAAATCTCTCCTTGGCAATAATAAGTAAGGGATGATAGATCCTGCTCGTTCTAGTTCAAATTGTTCTAGTCAAAAACAAGCCAAACACAACAGCATACAATATGTAACATGATAAAGTTAGTAATAGCGTTAATGATAGGTCTCTATAAAAGAGCAGATCCATATGTCTGTCTATTCTTATTCATCTTCAGTTCAATCTGCTGCTAAACTTCAAGATACATGTGTCCTGGCTTCCCATCCATTGTTTTCCTTATTACCGCTTGGTGATCACGAGCCCACCCTGAATATTCACCATTATACTTGTAACTTACGTAGAAGATGGCATTATGGGCTTTCAGCTTCTCATGCCCTTCTTCTGTGTCTTCTTTAGTTACTACAACCACCTTCTCGATCTCCAAGGGTGGGGGAGCAGTCACTTCCTACAAAAGAAAAGGTTCATTTCTTTCTTTTCTCTTCTTTTTGTCAGAGAATCTCAAGGACTTACGTTCTTTGTTTTCGAGTAGAACGCAATTTCGGTGAATAGATGCAGCCAGTCATATTCTTGCAACTCTGATTCTTGCACCTGTGATGAGATCCACAGAACAAAAAATGTATTTTACATGTCAGACAAGTTACCTTCTCAAGCTAATGCAGATTCAAACAGTGGACATGATCATACCACATAGTACTTTTTATCGTCAGACGCCAATTCTTCATCAGACAACCATTTGGGCATTGCACCTTTGTAGAAATCATCTACTGCCGTATCGTCCCAACTTTCATCCACACCATCATCACCTTTAAAAGAGTTCTCTATAAACAGTTAGTTCTTTATAAACCAGAACTCCAAACAAATGTTGGTGATATATTCTTACATTTGATTCTGCAGGCTAAGGTACTCCACCTCACGGGATAGTTTGGATAAGAATCATCGCACAACAAGGTCTGAAAAGAGAAGACCGAGTCAGACACAGGATCCTTAGCGTCCAAAGTTACATAGACGAAGTCGTATGCAGTAGAGGTAAGATCATACTTTTCCCAGCGCACAAACTTGAAGTTTGTTCCCTGTCTCAAAGCAAAAACAATAGCTCACAAAATCATGCAATCCACCATTTTAAAATAACCAAAAGAAGGCGCATAAAGCGTTGTGGAACACACACGGTATATAATTTATTTCACCTCACCATGTTCCATAGATCAGTTGACAAAGAAGATAAAAACTCATATAGGTATAACAACTGTCTTAAGAAAAATCATGTTATATGATTTTAAACTAAAAGTCTTTATTCCAATGTTTTACACAGCAGAATAATGTATATGAAAATCCTAAATAAATAAAGAAAAAAAAACCTTTAAGACTGCTCTCCCGCATTACCCAAGTTGCCCCACATCAATAGCAATGAAAAGAAAAACATAAAGAATGATATACCTTCTGAAAATTGTGGCAGTGGAGTCCAAGCCTACTATAAAGAGCGATGTCATAACGATCGCCCCAGGTAGACTTAATTAGTCTAGACGGATAGCAACAGTTATCCACATCAAAACCCTACAAAATTAACACGAAGAAAAAAAGTACCGATCGAAAAGATCATCAAATCATCCGCTGGAAAATCCAAAAAAAAAAACGACCTAAGTAATCAAAATCTGATATACATATACAAGCAAAATCATGGATTAAGATATTCGAAGAGAGATTACATCGGCCAGCCCTTCTGTATTGAAACCGGGATCGTCTGTAACATCATCCAGACCGAACTTTAGCCGCATAGCCTTTCGCCTTCTTTTTTCCCTCCGCAATAACTCAAAATCCTCCATAACCTCCTCCAACTCTCTTGACCAAGCTTGCCCTAATTCTCTCAAATCTCATTTCATAAAATAAAATAAAATAAAATAATTAGGTTCGATGCTTTAGCTACGTCAATACGACGTCATTTTTAATAAAATAAAAAACGAGAAAAAAAAGCCTAGACCGTTTTAATCCCACGCAAACGCTCGAACCAGTTGTGTTCTTTCCTTCGGTCTGCTTCTCGTGGGATCTGAAAGTAGGGTTTGAAGAGATAATACAATTTTGGTGATATGGGGGACTCCTCGCCAGAATATGATCCTGACTATGCCCGATTCGCAGCAGAGGTTCTTTCTTACAAATCATCTTCTTAATTATAGGCCTGTAGCTTCCTTTCATACATCGCTAGTGATTGGTTATATAATATATTACTTGGTTATGTAGGTGCGAGCGGAGTTGAAGGAGCTCGCAAAAGATACACATATTTTCTCCTCCTCCTCCTCCTATGATCCGGCTGATCGAGGGTGGTCCACATACGTTACAGATGCCAACGTACGTAATATCTTTAGCTCTCTTCCTTTTGTTCATTTCTCTGATCTCTCACTGAACTTGTGTGTATTTATAATTAAATTCACTATTAGCAATCTGTGCGTATAGGCTTTTTTTGCTGGTAGGAGGATAAAACCTACAGCTTGGCGCGTTCATTATGACAGAGGCCTCTGCTCTAGACTTGCACTCTACTGTTACAATCTTCAGAATGGCACAGCTTACGATTTTCAGGTTATCATTCAGATACATGAGCAGCATCACCTTTCCTTCACCAAGTCTTTTATAACATTCGAGGCTGTTAATCCAGCCGACGGTTCTCCACTCACTTTCGAGACTTGCGTTAAGCATATCGATGATCGAGTCACACACGTCCCCAATTTGTGGTGGGAGACTCACATTTGCAGGGTGGAAGGTTAAGAAAATCTGTCTAGCAGCTATCTTTATATTATATGGGGTTCCTCTGCCATTATCATAAGTTTTTTTTCTCTGTGTGGTTAAAAGGTAGCGAAGAGGCTGATTATGAGTGGAACGATGGAGCAGTACATGATTATTACAAAGGTGAAATGCCTAAATGGCTGTCTAATGAAGATCAGCAACGATGCTATAAGGTAATTACTCTTCTTTTTTTTTTAAAGGTAATTACTCTTCTGCGATGCGTCTAGTAGTCAATTCATATATGCACAAAATCATTCATGTTTCCATTGTTTTTTCTTTTATACAATTGGTTGTGTGAATCCATAGGTTGAGCAATCGGAGCTTCGTGACAAGAAAAACGGGTGGCTGACTCTGTTAACTGAGTTTGCCTTCTTCACGAAATGGAATGGACCTCTCAGTCCGGCAGAGATTGAGGATTGCCGACCTTTGATTACTCAACATGTGGTTGTGGAAACTCTTGATGGAGAAGGTGAGAAAGAGCCGCGTGATAAGCTCAATGCTGCCAATGCAATCTTCTACATATCTTTTGAGTGCGTGGAGGATCCAACAATAGGTCGTTATAGGGCGGTTGTACGGAAGACGATGGATGGTAAACCGGGGCACATGCGCCTCGAGGTTACCTGTTCGAGAGTCTGATCTCGAGAATATTAATAAGTATTAAATGTATGATCGATTTTTTTTTTTTTTGTAAACTATGTATGATCGAATTGATACATCAGAATTATGTTATCATGAAATTTGAGTTGTTCAATAGGAAAAGTTGCACTATAGCCTTACTTGATTCAACATAATTTTTTTTGACGGAGATCCTCTTCGGAAATACGCAGATATAAAGAGGTGTAGGCTCATGTTTGAGTAATACATATCTAGTGGCAATTTGCTGATAAGTAGTTTAGGGATCTTAAAAAGGAGCAGCCTAGAACTAAACAAAATATGAAAGATAGACTCTCAGGGATAGAGGCAAGTGAGATATCTACGGACCTCGAGTTCAGCTTTTTGACATAGTAGAGCAATATTATTTAGTCTCTATATTGCAGAACAAGTTTACGAAAACCACTTTCGCTACGTCTTTCACATTCCATATTTAGGCATTTAACAGATCATCTTTTCACTCCAAATTGTTTATGTGGTTGATGATTTAAACTTACCCTTGGAAATTCGTGTTCTCACTATCATCGAACTTAATTACCGTAACACAAGAAACCCCTAAAAATAGCTGGGTTAAAAAAACATGTGAACTTCAAGGTTCTTAAATCTAGGAAATGTAAGAGCATCATTATCCTAACACCCCATAATAGAGTGCTTAATTATTTTTTTCTGACTAAAAAAAAGTTAATAAACGAATCAATTGTGAGCCGCGACGTGTCAATGGGGGTTTGCAAACAAAGCAAACATCAATGTTTAAATAGACTGCAGAGGCGATGGTGCTTAAAATTTTTGTGGGATCCACCCACAATTATATTATTTTTTTGTTAAACATCCCCTAAACACTTGGGATATTGATGCTCTAACAAACTTCAGTAAGAAAAATCACTACAGAAACTAGTTAGGTAAAGAAGGAGTGGAACAACGCCCACAATATCAAAGAGAAATGTATGAAAACACCATACAATATGTGGAGTCAGTCACTCTGAGTTGCTTAATTTGTTAAATTAGCATTAACAAATTGGATACCAACGTAAGGTTTTGTGCATAGAATAGATACAAGTTTAGACATGACTTCAATATCATTTGTCTTTATCGACTTCATGTAGTTGTAGAGATCATTGGATTTGGGTGGTACAATGTCGTGGTACTGCATAACCAGTGAGAACATAATTAAGAAGCATACCAAATAAATCGGTAACGAATAATAATTAAGTTTTGAGTGCAAATGGGAATCAACCATGTTAATGGATTTTTTCGTCGTGATAGTGAATGTGCCAGAAAAGAAGTTCGTTTTTTTGATCAACTATAAAAGTGATGGTATTTTCTGATGAAGTTTAAAGGTTTTTAAATCATAGTATTCAAAGGGATTGAACAATAGATGTAATATAATTTACTAATTAAGATCAAATACTCATCTTCATGTATATAATAATATAAATCTATACATAACTCAAACATGGATAAGACAAATCTTGTACCTATTAACAAGTTCCCAAAAATGAAGTTATATTTAATAACAAGATAAAGATCTCAATTCATATCTATAAACTCATATCTCTTTAAATCTCATTTGAAATAACTTGAAAATAAAATTGATTACAACACAAATGAAAGAAAATTACTTGGGTCTTCTCTACGCCTTACATCATGCATATATAAATGGTCACATTGGAGAAACTATAACAATATATCATATAAGAAATTCAGTTTTTGTGCACATAGGATACAACTAGACCAAAAATATGAGCCAAGTTTTTGATGTCTATCTTATTTTATGGCAACACTAAAAACTGCATCCACATGAAAACCAATAAGAGTAAAAGAAAATGAGTTGAATAGAAGAAAAAGTTCAAATTTATCGATTTGTGAATTGAAGAAAACTTTCAAATTGAGTTGGATACACATAATTCTTAAGTTTGTTTATTGCAATCTTGTTTTAGTTGTAATTATTGTGCTTTCATTTTTTAAATTAATACAAATACACTTTATTTGTCGATTTTGGAAATGAATCCATTCTACAACGTTTAATAAACATGGACTCGGACTTCTATCAAGTGAAGCTCTTGTCACTTTGCAAAGCTACACTACAAAGAGTATGAAAATTAATAATCAATACAAATAAAAATAAATAAACACAAGGAAACCAAAAAAATAGAAGCTGTTAATTAATTAAAAAAAATGATACTGGAAAGAAAACATTTACAGCCCCTTTAAGTAAATCTCGGTTTGTTGGATCCAATGATCTCATTTCCACCATTATATAACCAGAAAACATACATACATTATAACATTAATCTATCTTATTAAAACAGAAACATTCTGTTGGACCTAACATTTATTTTGTAAGTTTTTAAATTAAATACACCTTTATACTTTATAGTTAAACCTACATTAAATCACTAATGTTCTTTTCTTTATACTACTATCCATGTTTCCAAACAATATACTTATTTCTTTATACTACTATCAATGTTTCCAAACAATATATTTTTATACTACTATCAATGTTTCCAAACAATACAATAATTAATCTTAGTTATTTTATATATATCATTTTCTCTTTAAAATTTTGTAGAAACGTTATAATTTCATAAATTGCAAAATAATGAACTTTAAAATTTGGATTATAAGATTACAAATTATGAAACTATTACAATTTAAATCCAATTAGATTACATATCGGTCATCCATCAGTTCAATCGGTTAGTCTCGGGTTTTAGTGATTTTTTTTTAATATGTATTTTAAAAACCTAAATTGAATTGTCAGATCTCCGGATTAACCGGTATAATCACAATCGGGTTGAATTTAAAAACACTGATTTAAATGCAAAAATATTTTAAATACACACTCTTTAAAAATTACCAAAATATTTGTTAAATTATTAGTGAAATTTTTCATCGTAAAATATTCCGCGCTTCCAAAGCGCGGGTCAAAATCTAGTTCAACTTAAGTAGAACACAACCAAATAATAATGATTCAGTATTTAAATCATACCTCACGCTGAATCACACATTTCAAGACGTATTATGACAAATTCTTCCATAGTCAAAAATTTCCGAGCTACTAACTTGATGATCAATATTTTGACCCTCAATATAATGTTCAACAAATTCACTCTGCAAAAAGAAAAATTTGCAGTTAAAAGAAACTGAAAACTAACAACATCTGACATGAGTAGGTAAATAACTTTGATTAAAAAACGATATAAAAACTTAAAAATATTCATTAAAAAAGAAAGTAAACAATAAAGAAAATACGTAACTTCCTATTCGTTCCGGACTTCTCCACAAGTAAATGTTTTGACGTCTAGAGGAAACTGTATATAAAGACACTTCAATTGAGTGTAGTTCAAGTCGCATAATATCCAAAGAGACTTTGAAATATCCAGAAAATCCCCTTTTCACCATGGCTATTCTTGCAGTGTGCAATTAACTCTCGATTCTACACTAGCAAAGAAAATAGAGTGTTAATTAGCTCTACAGTAAACTTTCTGCAACATAGTAAAATGCATAGTTGTTAGTTACAAATGATTCAGATCTATAAAATCACCAATGCTAACAAGTATTGGTTGTGATTGCAAGTAGTGAACCATCTTGTGGACAACTGTGAACACTCTAACGTCATTTAATATGCGATATAGTTTGAAATCACTCTTAAAGGGAAGTAGTCCAGTATCGCATCCAATATTCCTAATTTTCGATAATTGGAACTTTGTAGAGTGTTATAGTAAATATATGTTTTAGCTTATATCTATTAACCATTTTAAGGTAAAATATATAAAATTTTAGATTAGAAAACTCCAACCCAACACTATTATCTCATACTTATAATCTATTAAACATATTAAAGGTAAAATATATAAATTTTAGATTACCAAACCCAACACTACTATCTCATACTTATGGCTGTTACTATTAGAGGTAGTAATATGAATATCATGTAAGTAGATCTCAGTTCTGATTCGAAAACTGATTACCTTTTCACTTCTATAATTCAATAAATTCTTAAGCAAACAAAAAGAAGATTAAAATAAATAATTTGGAAAATATAATCAAAATATAGTAAAAACAAGATTACCTTTTGTACATTGTAAGTCAAAACAGTTGTTCGACGCGTGGCATTTATGATCTTTGTATAAATATCTTATTATCAAAACTATTCGTAAGATAATGGAGTATTGAAAAAGTGACGCTATTAAAAGAAAAAAAGAAAAAAGCTATGTTAAAAGCACATTCTATCATGAAGCAGAGACAGCTTATATGTTTACACAGAGAACAATGCGGTCAAGTTCCACTTTTCTTGGGTCATAAGTTCATAACTAATACATATACTATATGATTATAATTGCAACTTAGCATAGTATCGAGATTTACGGAATGTCACATTCTGAGTTTCTCTGTCATAAAAAGTCACATTATTATACACACACTTTTTGGGTGGTTGTATACCTTTTTGCCCTTATAGAAGACAAATGAATAATTTCATTAGGATTGGGATTTTTCTGGATTGAGTTTTGAATTTCAAAATAGATCACGTGAGTTTAGGTGACGAAACCGAGGTGAAAAATAAATTTGGTTATTTATTTCCTGCAACACAAAAGGAAAGTGAAAGGTTAATTTTTTATTTACGAGGTTCACTTTTCATAGCGACGACGGCCACCGGTTGAGAGATCCGTAATCAGAGCCGAGGAAAGTCCGTTGAAAACGAGAGACGACGGTGAAATGACAACGAGACAGAGACGGCCGTGATTTGTGTTGTTCTTAACGAAGGTGGATACACTCCCTAAGCAAACGAGGACGCGGCGGTTGCGACGCAGCTGAAGAGTGATCTGAAAAGTAGAGGAAAAGGCATAAATAGTGGAGAGAGATTTGGAGCAATCAGAGCTTGGGAGCAGCAGAATCCAGCCTATTTCATATGCTTCTTCCAGATGTAGCAGATCGAATCTGATGCCGGGAGTGAGAAGCTCTGGGGAGCAGTCTGAAAGAACCGCCGCGAAGCACATCATGTGAGCGTCTTGTTTCTTCATGTCCCAATCACCAACCAAAAAGTTATCATGGCCCATTTGAGGGTTATACAAATCCATTGTTTGTTTTTAGTTTCAACAGTGGGGTGACCTCGTCTCTGCATCACCATCTTTGTGCTATAACTTTGGACAATGAGAGACCATTGTTTCCTAGTCTCAGCCCACTAGCCTTGGTGAACAAACATAGAAACTACTCATTAAAAACAAAGCTATTAAAGGAGCTTCATTATCAATGAACATCTCATAGTCGTATGGAATCTGGTGTAGACGTAATTTTGATCTCGAGGAATCATTGACGAATTGGCCGGAGCTTACTATGCATTTTGTTGGATTTAGAATGAAAAAGTTAACAAACAAAATATGCTCTACACATGTACGATGGAATTTGATGTACACCTGTACGATGTATTTTTGATATACACATGTACGATGTAGTTTTGATATACAGAAACCAGGTGTAGATCTTTTGAATCTATTAGAGTTCAAATGATGTAGATCTTTTGTTGGACATTTTGGTTTGTCTAGAAACCAAGGTTTTCACTAGAGCACCCTAACACATAATTATCGATGTGGAATATGTCGTTTTACCATTGTCCATATGTACATCTTTTAACATTGGTCATATTGTGCTTGTGTACACCTCGAAGAAACATTTTCATGTTGATATCGGTTGTGGCATGTGTACGTACATCTAAACACGACCATGTGGATAGCATTACATGGCTGTACATGTGGATAATATGGTATAAATGCACACGTGGATAGTTCTTGTTAATTTATATGTTCTAAAATTTCGAAACATGAGTAATATAATTAACACCATAGAAGTAATAACCCACTGAAATCTCTAAAGCTGTTCACTAGAATCACATACTAATAAATCAAATAACAGATATGATTAGACATATCCACTTGAAAACTACACTTAATATCAGATTAACATTAAAAACAGAGCTGAAACTAAATTATATCAGAGTTGGTGGTGAAGCTGAAAGCTCAGACTGTAGAGAAGTAGACAGCCCATGAGCGGACAAATAGATAGCAGACCAGAGGGTGATGGTGTCCGAGTCTTGAAAGACATTCCATTTCCAAGCAATTAACATCTTCAAACACTCATATGAATATCATTACTCTTTTTAGGCACTGCAATATAAATCAGCAGCAAGACCTGCCCAAAGAGGTCACACGTACAACACTTCAGACAATAACACTGAACTTACTAACATGCAAAAAAGTAAGCTAGCCATGTGGATACAAAGAATGCGTACATGTGGATACTTGTGATGTACATAAATTGAAAACTGAAAATGGGAGAAAGTCATGTAATACAGAAATATAAAACTGTTGATACACAATATTCTTAACCAAAGTTAATCTGAATGATAACCTGGAAAAGTCAAAAATTATAATACATAAATAATTTGAGAGAAATCCAAAACAAGTTGAATTTGACCTTTTCTTCGCTGTAACTGCATTTTCTCTGCTGTAAGTGTGAAAAAAACATAAGAAAAAAGTACAAGGTGAGTCAAACAAAGAAAAAAAGATCACACCTTTAAATCCTCGATGAAACCTGTCAAAATGCAGGCTCACACCACAAAAGAAGCTCAATTACTAACTCATTGCTCTTGGTAGGGATTTTAGTGTCTTCCAATATGTGGGAACCGAGTTTAGGATAAGCCGTTCCTAAGCTAAACTTAGATTTCTTGCCTTCTTCTTTGACTTTAGGAAGATTCCAATTCCATGAAACTTCTAAGCTAGTCTCATAACACCTGCCACAAAACAAGCAATCTCATGATATAATCGAGATAGACAAGCACAAGACCAATCAACCATTAAATTGAAATTGTTTCCTGTGTAGAATCTTAACCGATAGAAGAGATGTGCTTGCACCACCGGAGTGTTGTGTTAAATATCAGTCAATGAAACTGAACCGGAGCCGTGCACCACCACCAACGACACCGTCCACACCGAAGCCGTTAGCCGCAAACACCAGAAGTGAAGCATCTGTTCTTGAGATCGAGAATTACTAGCGTTAGCCAAACCAATTTTTTGTTTAATGCAACAGCCAAACCAGTTATTATCTCTTCTACTTATCATAGATTCTTCATCGGCATATCTACCTGTTTGTACACACAGTAGAAATAAATTAAGAATTGAAAGGTAGATAGAAAAAGTCAGAAAAAATTGACAGATATCTTGGTACTGTACTTGCAGCCGAGTTCATGTCCGCAGAGTATTATTATTTCAAAAGGAAATCAGCTTCAAGTTCTGAAGCTTTGAATCTTCTCCGGACCGCTTGAAGTTCTTGCCACCGGCTTCTCAGAAAAAAACTGTCTTTTCAAATTTTTTTTGCTTAAACAAAGATCAAGTACAAGTTTTCTTCAATTATACGGTGAAGATCCAAACCAAAGAAAAAAATAAATCTGGAAATCGAATGATGAAGACGAAGCTTAAGTCAAATTATATTTTTTAGGTATATGATAGAAAGAAGAAGGATAATAAGGAGATTTTATATGTGGACAGCTGTGTAAAGAACAAGAAAAAGTGTGAGAAAGTGTCTGAGTAGCGTAATGTGACTTAGAATGTTATTTATTTTGAGAAAGTGACCTTGAATGTAATATTTTCTAGTATCTAGTACATATGGTTATGAATAGAAATTAAAAACAGGAATTAAAACCAAATCTAACCATTAAAGAAAACTTGGATTCTACTGGGTAGACAAGTGCCCTTGAATCCTTCCTCGTATACCTCCCTTTGGTCAATCATATCTATACCTTCCAAACATAGGTTAATTACACTTATGCCCTCTTTCCCGCCGTTATTAACCGTTTCTAAGCTCGTTTGAAAAACCTCTTTCACCCACTCTTCGAACAAACTGTTGGCACAAAACCCACACCCTTTGTATAACTTCTCGATCAAATCCGCATCGACGGTGAACCTGAATCTCTCTTCCTGTTTCCCAAGGATCTCCTTGCACGAGTCTTTGATCTTAACCGTGAAAAGTTCAGTTATATCTTCATTTGACAAAACTGTGAAATCAAACTGGTTCTTGATTGAATCGAGAAGACGTTCTTGAAACCCGCTTGAGATTTGAGTGACCGGTTTAGCTTCTTCTTCTTCTTCGGCATTAACTCTTAAGTTGAGGTCTAGAGCATTTGATCCCAAGCTCAGCTGCCTTGAGAACTCATTCTTGATGTTGCTTGTTTCGCAAGCCACATCATCCTCTTGGATTTTCGGATTCTTCCTCTTAATCATAGTAGCTGCAGATTCTGGTTTCCTCTTGTGGCTAACCAAACTAGAGCTTGATTTCTTACACTTCAACATCATCGGTATGACAACATGTTCGTTCTCAACACATTCATCATCTTCTCTCGTCAAAAGAAAGATCATTTGACTCCTCTTCCCTTGAGAAACATCCAAATCTCCAGCCTCGAATCGATCAACGAGGAGTTTACTGAACCGATCATCAGCTAAATCAACATTCTCTATCAAAACAAGAACCTCTTCTCGGTCCTTCAACGCCTTCTCCAGCTCCTCGCAAGCTTCACTTGCCTTGGATGTTCTCAGATTAATCTTGAGCATGTTATCGACTGACCCGAAAAGAGAAGTTGTGATCGTAAGAGCCAATCTTCTTTTCGCAGTCACGTCGTTCCCCGAAACCAGCATCCAAACATCTCTCCTCTTTAAAGATTCTTCCATTGCTTCAACGACTGAAGGAAGAACTTGACTTTGCCATGGAATGTTCTCGTGAAGCTTCTCTGATAATTGTCTCATTGTAATATCTCTCTCTGGTTCTTCTTCTTCTTCTTCTTCATCAGAGTTCTCTAAATCAGATGGAAATGGAGAATGACCGAGTGCAAGAGTAATCTTGGTTTCCACACCTTCATCATTGCTAATCTTGAACCCATCTAAACTCATCAGTTTATCGGTTAGGTTCTTCTTTAGACATTCTTGATGATTACTCCCGAAACTAAACTCGATAGTACACGAGTTCTGTCGTCTGAACTTAGCCACAGAACTAGATGCACGCGAGTCCACAAAGGAAATGGTGGCTGTGGACTCCTCTAAAACAGAGCTGCTCTGTTTCTTGTGGTGAATAGCTTGACAGAACCGGTTCCATTTCTTCTTCAGTCCACTCAATTCATCCTGAAACTTAAACACACAAAAAGAAAGACCGGTTCAAGTAACAGAAGAACACCACGAGAACAAAGAATGATCATTAATCAACAGACATTATACCTTTTTGTTAATGTTGTTGGCATCACCGTGAGGTTGCAGCCACGGAGGTAAGATTTTGTGTTGAGCTGAAATAAAAGCTTTCGCTTCTTTCTCATAGTTAAAAGCACATTCTCCACAAAAATTGAGTTTATCTTCTTCCTCTTCTTCTTCTTCCTTAACTCTAAAAGGCTTCATCTCCATCACTTGAGGAGCCATCTCATAACTCTCACCACTGAAACATCAAGAAGTTTAGTATCAATATCTAAGTTGGTGCTCAATGATCAGAAAAGAATAAGAAGAAGAAGAGAGGAACCTTGCAGCATGGAGGGCTAGTGAAAGTCCTCCTAAAGGAACTGAAACAGCTTGAAGAGCCCATTGAACATCAAGTGGGGGTTGCTTCATTTGACATCTCATGTATGTTTGGTAAGAAGCTGTCCCCAAGAGCCAAACTTTAGCTCCTGAGTTGCTATAATCAAAAACCAACCTCCCTATCTCCTCCACTAGATGATCAGCTGCGCTGTAATGCGATGAAGATGCACTCTTAGGACCGCTCCACACTGCCCAATGCAAATCTCCAAGACATACAATCACACCTTTACAGCCCCAAGATGTGAAAGAATCAATCTTCCTCTTCAGCTCTCTAACTTGTCCATCTATGTCCTCTTTCTTCATATAATTCAACCCAACTTGAGAAAACTGAAACTTGATGAAATGGGTTTGCTTTAAATCATCTGGAACTTCTCCTCTCTCAACTCTCCCCATGAGTTTTGAAACCACTCCTTCTGTTAGAGACACAGAGTCTCCAACTATGACTGTGTTCCTGTTGTTTCTGTTCTTCTTCCCTAGAAGCACTTCAATGACAGGGTTTGCGTCTTCTCTAGCTTGATCTTGAGTAGAGATCTTTCCTTTAGGGAAATGAAAAAATAGGTTCTGCTCAAAGGAGTGATGATGAGAGTTCAAGAACTTACTAGGGTTAGGGCTTAAAGTCCCTCCTCCTTGATTGTTATCACTAGAAGTAGGTGAGCAAGGTGAAGAGAATACACCAACAGAGGAAGGAGAGCCGTAGAAAACAGGGGAAACAACAGAGGAATCATCTTCAATGTTACTCTTCACGGACACGCTAGAGAGTCCAGCTTCTCTCATCACTCTGCTCACACTAGGATCATCAAGAATCGACACAACGAGCTGGTCCAGCTCGACTTTAACCGCCAAGAACGGTTGGTTTTGCTGGCTCTGCTGCTGCTGCTGCTGCTCCACACACCCTCTCCTCTGATGAGCCTGTGCTCTCTTCAGTGCTGCGACCAAGGCGTTGGAGAGAGACGGCTGAGTCTGAAACAGAGGGTTTCCATTGGTGGGAAGCCTGTTGAGGGCAACGTTGAAACAGAGCTCGAGAGCTCGGCAATGGAGAGAAGGGTGTGCTATGTGACGACCAAGGGATGTGAGAGGATGAGATTTGAGACATGCCCTTCGAAAAAGATTTGATCTTGTGGAAGTTAAAAGTGTGGAAGCGACGTGAAGAGGAGTGACCTGAGAATGGCCTCTTCTTCTTGCTAAGGTTAGAGATTGCTTCAAAACTGAAGCAGCCTCTGGTGTTAGCGTCTGGTGCACGGTATAAGCCCCTGTAGGCATCACAAAACCACCCCCAAAAAAAAAATTGAGACGTTGAAGTTTTTTTTTAACGTAAAGGAAGAGAAGCAAACTTAGTGTGATAAGGATATGGTTTAGTATGAAAGAAGTATCGAATAGATGAGGAGGGGAGGGAGCAAGTTATGGTTTTATATTGTTGGTTGGTTTCATACTTTTGATGTTGTTTTTTCTTTAATAAATTATACCCTCCTTTCGCTTTCGTCTTTTGAATAAGAAAACAGCTTTCCGAAGCTTTTTTGAATTTCTCACTTCCTTCAAGCTTCGTTTCCCTCCACAGGTTCAAGTTAAAAAAAAATATTGAACTATATTAAAGATCATTGATGTATACATATGAATATTGAGAGCCGGGTTAATAATAGCGCAAGTACCAGTGCAATGCTGCAATTTTTAAAGTGTTGTTATACTTTTTATACTTACTAATAACATTATCATATAACAGAATTTAGGGAATTCAACAAGTTGTTTATTTCAATTTTTGAATAAAAATCTTTTGGGTTTACCATAAAACAAATTCTTTAGATGAACCATTTATATTATTGTAGTATAGATACACTCATCTATAATTCATGTGATAATATATTTGAAAAGTCAACAGCAACCAAAATTTTATTATGATAGGCCAAGTTACGAGATATGAGCTATCCAACAAGATTAAATCACAAGGTTATACTCTTTAAGGTCAACTGACCTTTCATTATGAGCGTAATAGTACCATACAAAAGAAAGAAGCCTCTTCAAAAAAACATATGAAAGAAAGAGTCATCTTTAGGCTTTTTTTTTTACTTAGTTTCTCTCAAGTCTCGATCTTCCTAAAACCACAGAGCTCAAAGAGCGTAACCACAAAGAAAAGAAAAAGATAATGATAAAGAGAAGCGAAAGTAAATATGCAACATATTTTAATGTATATAAACAAAAACATATTATACAGAAATTGAGGTGGTGTCACTGTCTTTGAGGATGATTTTTGAAGAGAGACAGAATTTCATTCCTCAAGCGGTCAAGCCACCCAAAAAGAACCAATCTGTCTCCTGTCTTTCAATTTTGAAAGCAATATCTTCTCTCTCTCTCTTTCTCTAAGCACATAATTTTACAATAAGTATCATTCTACTTTTTTTATTACACAAAAATATCAATTTACGATTTCAATGTAAATTATACTTATTTTCATCTAAAAATTAATTGCAAACTGTATTAGTTTTATAAATAATTTTATTTATCTTAAATAGTACCTTTTCTTATTATTTTAAGTGGTGTTTAGAGATTTTAATTTTGTTTCATAATGAATGATGTTCTTACGATTCTAGATAATATTTAATGTCAGATTTATGACCAGTTACAAAATATTGCATCTTTTTTTATTTGTTGAATTAGTTGTATTTTATATTATCAAAGTAAATTGCATAAAAATTGTATTTTCTTAATCTTTTTACAAAAACTTTAAACATCTCTTAAAATAATACATAGAGAGAACTAGTGTTTAATTATTTTGATTTTGTTTCAAAATAAGTGATATTCTCGTAATTCTAAATGAAATTTAATATCACTTGGAATTTTTGACCAATTATAAAATATTACATCTTTTTTTTATTGGTTGAATTAATTTTATTTAATATTATTTTATGTAACCAAAGCAAATTACATAAAAGCTTTTATTTTTTTGTATTTGTGCAAAAAACTTTAAATATTTTTAAAATGATACAGAGGAAATAATAACTTACATGTATTTCCGTCACTTTCTTAATATGTATGAAAAATGTTAAAATGACTCTTATTTAGAAATGGGGGGGGGGGGGGGGGTATATTATTATGTGATATGTGGGTATATTTGTCTAACCTAATATATGTTTCTTGCGTATAAAATGATAATAAATTATAATTTGAGTAAACTATATTATATAAACTTTCATATTTGTTTATGTCAATCTATTTCTAGTAGTATAATTTACCTAATATCCAAAATTCTTATTTTTCTCTAAACCGTATTATTAGTTCATTGTTAAATGTTTTTTTCTTGCAACACATAATATATCACGACATGACAAGTAATGTTAATTATGCCACCACAATGTTATGGAATTACTAGAGAATTTTAGGTCTGTGTATGTATATATTTATATCACGACATCACATAAATACATAGTAACGGGATATAAATTGCGATTATGCGTATTTGTTTGATTTATAAAACTAAAGTCCTACAATATTGCAGTATCATTTTCCGGGTACCAATAATACCCTAACCTATAGTATAGTATAGGTTCCGTTCCAAGTATATCTTTGAACTCTTCCAGTCATATTTTTTGGATCTTAAGTTTTGTCCTAGCTAATGTAAAGATTTTCACACAAGAGAGCCTCGGTGAGAATTGACTCTCCCAGGCACGACTCCCTAGACAAACTTTTGGACGTCTCTAACGTTCAAAAGAAGTGATAGCGACCTATCACTAGTTACCTTTTTCGGCAAAGAACCTCCGGTCCGTCGTGTGCTGCGCGCTGGAAGCCCTACTTTCTTACCGAAAGTAGCATCCTCCAAGCAAGTTTCATCCAGATCTCATCTTCAACTTTCATCTTTCACAACAATTCTTCACCTTCAAGCTACGGTTGAGACTGCGAAGAAGAGTTTTTTTAGCACAGTTTCATCACCTCCGACACTCCAACTCCACAAATCCTCTCCATCTGCACAACAACATGGCCAGACGATTCACAGAGGAAGAAAAAGGAAAAGGAAGGTTGTGTGAAGCTAAAGGAACCAACCTCAGGAGAATCAAAGCACCAAGTGTAGATAACTCGGTGCTGATAAAGGAGAACGCTTTGACTCTCATTGGAAGAACGACTAACCCAAAGGAACAGAACATATGGGATCTCATCACGGCTCTACCTCGCAAATGGCAAATTCAAGGTAAAACAACTGGCTCAGACTTGGGAAAAGGATGTTTCCAGTTCAGGTTTGAGAAAGAAGAGGACCTGCAGCAAGTTCTGGACAACAGACCATACCAGTTCGCCTACTGGATGGTCATCCTGCAGAAATGGGAACCGGTGATCTCAAACTCGTTTCCCTCACAGATCCCTTTCTGGATTCGCATAAAAGGACTTCCTCTCCACTTTTGGTATGATGAAATGGTCTACAACATCGGGAAGGACCTAGGGAGAGTGCTCAACCATGAACTGACCAAGACGACAGCAAGAGTTAAGGTCCTCCTAAACGGTCTAAAACCTCTAACCAAGGAAGCTATTGTCGAATACGACACTGGAGAGGAGAGCATCATTTACCTTGAATACGAGAGACTGGAGAACCACTGCTCTAACTGCTACTCCCTACTTCATCGCAAAAGAGATTGCACAGTCCTTCCTGCAGACAGTTTTAACGGAGAAGAGAATTCAAATCTGCACAAAAAATCGGCGAACAAGAAGGATGAATTTCTCGAACAGCCAACCTCCTACCGTAACGAGCACCCTCTCAGAGCTGACAGATACAACCAACTCGAAGGTTTCAACCGCAACAAAGGGGTGCCGCAAAATACGGAGATAAAAGACCACGCTGATAACTTCCATGAGAGATTTGATCGACATGGGAACAGTTTTGGAGCCAGGATAGCTACCAAACAAACAAGGGTTCCACCACCGCTGAAGAGTAGGGAGGAAGGAAAGGACTCCCGTATATGGGGAAGAAGTTCCACAGGAACGGAAACAGAACCTATCAACATCTCACCATCATACACGCAGAAGAGGATGCCAGTGAGAAACAGAGAAATACAGGGCAGATCTCTATTCTCACAAAGAGGGCTTACGGAATGGAGAAGAAAGCCAATCACTTCGGTCCCAAATTTAGCCCTAGAACCTGCACAATCTCCGACGGTGCCCCCGCTTCTTTCATCACCTACTGCACTAATACAAGGGGATCAAAACATATCAAGGGAGAAGTCTGAAAAGCAAATTCTGGACGTACTAAATGAAGCAACTATGCAATACCTCAACTGCTCAGATCCAACAGAAGCTGCTGCAAGAAGACAGAGGGTTATGGCAGGTGACGCCAGGGGAGAAACAGAAAACAGAGTGAATAGCCTTCTGAGAGGAATGGGTTTCCCTGCTGAGACGGGGGAGGCATCACAAGGTCAGCAGAACTCTACTAATTCACAGAGAGCACAAGTTATGCAAGAGCTGCAAGAAGTCACGCAACAGTATCTTAGCTGCGCCGATCCTGTAGAGGCGGCAGCCAGAAGGCAAAGAGTTCTGGAAGGAGATGCGACTGGGCTGCTAGAAAGAACTGCAGATTCTATACTTTTGGCCACCTCTCAAAGACGCCCTCTCTCACCCTGGAAACTTGGTATAAAATCGGTTAGCCCACCGGGGATTGACTTCGAGACGGCAATGCAACCATCAGACATTGAAGTAACCCCTCCACCAGAAAGGAGATCCCTTGAGGACCAATGTGATGAGACCCCTCCTACTGAGAGCAAAGAGCAGAGCCTCGAAGGAAGAAATGCCCCTGCAAAACTAAGATCCATCGTCGTTAGTCCTCTGAATGCGCTAAATGAAGAAGCAGAGACTACAATGCCGCAAATGGTGGTGGCGCCTGAGAATAACATTTCACAAAGGGACCCAGAAAAGAAAAAGAAAGCAAAAACATCCTACACAGCAAGATTACGATCACCTAGTCTCACACCAAACATCCTCAGAGGAGCTAGCTCAAAGAAGAGAAAACTCTCACAAATACAAAACTCACCGAGTGATGGAAAGAGGAGACTGACGGGAGAGCAATCAAGAGGCCACAAGATAACAGGAGCAAACAAGCGAACTCTACATCCAGACTCTGGTACCTCAATGGACACGAACAGACCTGCTATTCAACTAATTCCTGCAAGCAAGAAGAAGGATCAGATAAAGCAAGCCTCAACAAGCCACCCAACCTCAATAAGTCAACA
This sequence comes from Raphanus sativus, assembly GCF_000801105.2. Taxonomy (NCBI): domain Eukaryota; kingdom Viridiplantae; phylum Streptophyta; class Magnoliopsida; order Brassicales; family Brassicaceae; genus Raphanus; species Raphanus sativus. The sequence continues at coordinate 35,884,353 of NC_079512.1, forward strand.
AGTTTCTTCCAGTCAAAGAGAAGAAAATACTTATCTGAGAAGGAACCCAACCACTCAAGGGAGAAACGATTCGGTACATATCCCACCAGTGCCTCAACGCTCTGTGACTACTAAGAGAAACCCGGATTTTCGGGTCTCTCCACACCAGGTTCCTTAGTAATTGCGAGCTGGAACTGTTGCGGTTTGGGGAATCCCGCAACAGTCCAGAGATTGAAGGAGATCAACAAAAAGAACTCTCCTGATATCTTGTTCCTTTGCGAAACAAAAAACCCCACGGATATGGTCAGGAAGGAGCTTCAATGGTTTAACTCAGACAACTTCATCGACGTCCCCCCTCAAACCCCGGGTAGTGGAGGGCTTTACCTGACATGGAGACAAGACATTGACGTAAGGGTCATGTCATCTACAAAGAACTTCATTGACACTATGATCACCTACAAAGGAAAATCCTTTCATGCAACCTTCATCTATGGGGAACCTGATCACACAAAGCGCCTAGAAGTCTGGACTGAAATCTCAAGACTACAAACAAACCCTGAAGAACCGTGGTTCCTAACGGGGGATTTTAATGAGATTGTCGACAATAGCGAGAAATGTGGAGGAGTGGTAAGGGCTGAAGGGACTTTTGTTGCTTTCAGATCATTCCTATCTAGCAACGGCCTTTTCGACCTAAAATATTCTGGACCGTTTCTATCATGGAGAGGACAGAGGAACTCACATTTAGTCAGATGTCGTTTGGACAGAGCAATCAGCAACAGTGAATGGACTGAGCTCTTCCCAGCTTGCAGGAGCCAATATCTAAAATTTGAAGGCTCTGACCATAGGCCCCTCCTGTCATTCCTGGACACCACAAAGAAACGGGGAAACAAAATCTTTAGATTCGACAGGCGTTTAAAAGACAATCCAGAGATCAAACAACTTATCTACGATGTCTGGAATGGAGATGGAAACCTCCCAGTGGATGAGAGACTTACTAAATGTAGAAAGGCCATCTGTCTATGGAGCAAGAAGCACCACGAAGATAGCAGCAAAACACAGGAGGCTCTAAAGCAAAGGCTCGAAAAAGCTATGTCAGCACCGATATCAGATGATGGCCTCATTAGTGAAATCAACAAGAATCTCCTCCACCTCTACAAAGCCGAAGAAGAGTTCTGGAAACAAAGAAGCAGAATACTTTGGTTAACTCTAGGAGATTCAAACACAGGCTTTTTTCATGCCTCCACAAAAGGGAGAAAAGCAAAAAATAGGATGTCTGTTATTGAAAACGACGAAGGAGTACCTTTCTACGATGAAGAACAAATCTCTGAGGTTATCAGCAGCTACTACTCCTCTCTGTTCACATCCTCCCGTTTTGATGGAACAGGAACGGTCGATAAAGCCCTAAAACCCTGTGTTTCAAGAGAACAAAATGAGCAGCTGACATCTATTCCATCTGTAGAAGAGATAAAAGCAGCTACCTTTGCTATTCATCCCGATAAAGCACCGGGACCAGATGGCTTCTCAGCTTGCTTCTTCCAAGCAAACTGGGATACAGTGGGACCGGCTGTAGTGGAGGAGATCCGAGACTTCTTTGTAACAGGACACCTCGCACAACAAGTAAACAAAACGGTAGTCAGACTGATCCCTAAGACTACTACAGCAAAAAGAGTGGAGGACTACAGGCCGATAGCACTATGCAACGTCTACTATAAGATAATTTCAAAAATCCTAGCCTTAAGACTAAAACCGGTTCTTGCCAACATTATCTCAGAGAATCAATCAGCCTTCATTCCGGGGAGAGCTATAGCGGATAACGTTCTAATTACTCATGAGGTTCTACACTTTCTCAAGATCTCAAAAGCCCAAAAGAAGTGCACAATGGCTGTGAAAACAGATATGTCTAAGGCCTATGATCGAGTAGAGTGGGATTTCGTATCAACAGTGCTAAAGAAGCTAGGTTTTGCAGAAAGATGGGTTAATTGGATCATGCAATGCATCACTACAGTCCATTACTCCTATCTAGTGAATGACTCAGTGTATGGGAGTGTACAACCTTACAGAGGAATACGGCAAGGAGATCCACTGTCGCCGTATATCTTCATTCTTTGTGGGGAGGTTTTGACAGGCTTGTGTCGAAACGCGGCGAGGGATGGAACTCTCCAAGGTATCAGAGTTGCAACAGCTAGTCCACGAGTCAACCACCTCCTATTTGCGGACGACACGATGTTTTTCTGCCAAGCAAACAAAAGAAGCTGTGAAAAATTAGTCAAAATCCTCACAGAATATGGGAGAACTTCAGGGCAGAAAATAAACAAAGCGAAATCTTCCATTACCTTCTCCTCAAAAGCCCCTCCGGAGGTGCAAGCTGCAGCAAAGACAATTTTAGGGATCCAGAAGGTGGGAGGTTTAGGCAAATATCTTGGACTGCCTGAACATTTTGGAAGAAGGAAGCGAGATCTATTCACCTCAATCGTCGACCGCATTAGGCAGCGATCTCTGAGTTGGACAACCAGATTCCTCAGCAGAGCAGGGAAGCTAACTTTACTGAAAGCAGTCCTAGCTGCAATCCCCACATACACGATGAGCTGCTTCCAAATCCCTGTAAGCCTCTGCAACCGTATACAATCAGTGTTAACAAGATTCTGGTGGGATGGGAATGATGGGAAGAGGAAAATGTGCTGGGTTTCTTGGGATAGAATGACAGCTCCTAAAGCACTAGGGGGTTTGGGTCTACGAGATATTCAACTTTTCAACCAGGCTTTACTAGCTAAGATAGCTTGGAGAATTATCACGGTACCGGATTGTCTCCTAGCTAGAGTTCTGAAAGGGAAATATTGCCAAAGAACATGCTTCTTAGACGCAAACCTACCGAGCACCTGCTCACATGGGTGGAGGAGTATACTACATGGGAGAGACCTCCTAAAGGAGAACCTAGGAAAGGCTATCGGGAACGGGCAAACGACAAAGGTATGGAAGGAGTCCTGGGTTTCTCTAGACTCTGACACAAAGCCCTATGGACCCTACAAGGAGGAGCACATGGATCTTATGGTCTCTGATCTCCTAACTACCGATATGCAATGGAACAAAGTAAGGATAAAAGAAATCCTACCGGAGCTTACTGAACAAGTTCTCTGCCTCCAGCCAAGCAGAAGTGGAGCGGAGGATAGAGTTATCTGGCAACCCCTTCCAACTGGTGTTTACTCTACAAGGTCAGGTTACTTCTCTGCAGCAAAAAAGAACCACCATCAGACAATAAGCACAACTCTGGACTTCAATTGGGTTAAAGAGGTATGGAGAAGCGTGTGCTCACCGAAACTGCGTCTCTTCCTTTGGTCGATAATCAATGACGCTTTACCTCTCGGCGAAAACCTGAGGAAAAGAGGAATGGTATCAGCAACTCAATGCCCTAGATGCAATGCACTAGAGACGAAAATGCATATCTTCTTTACCTGTTCTTTCGCGGCGGATGTTTGGAAACTCATCCCAACAACGAGAGAGATTCATGTGGATACAGATATGGAGTTCACAGAGACCCTGATAAGGTTCAGAGGAACTATCTGTTTGCCTCCGACAGGTATCGTGGGAGCAATACTCCCATGGATTTTCTGGTCGCTATGGACCTCCCGAAACAAACTCATCTTCGAAAATAGGAGAACGACACCTGTGGAGACAGCAACCAAAGGGCTCGGTTTAGCCCTTGAATGGAACCAAGCACAAGGAAAAAAGAGTAAGGGCGAGATAGTACCAGAGATATCTCGGGATCGACATCCCAGAGCTTCAGTCTCCCTCACGAGGGATAGAACCATTGCATGCAAAACAGATGCAGCCTGGGATAAGAATCGCAAATTGGCGGGTCTTGCCTGGAACTTCTCGGGTCCAGAAATAGAGACTACAATAGGCGAATCGATCACGCAGGATTTCGTAGCTTCACCTCTCATCGCCGAAGCTTTAGCAGTGATGGCAGCACTTGGAGCGGCAAAGGATCGCGGCTTCACCTCTCTCAAGGTCTTCTCAGACAGTTTAACGCTCATCGGAGCAATCAACGGCAAGAACCAGCGCAAAGAGTTGATCGGAATCATCACCGATATCCGTTCAATCTCAACTGGTTTCATCAACCTCTCTTTTTCTTTTTTCTCTAGATCGAATAACTTTCTCTCTGATTCTCTCGCCAAAGCGGCCCTCCGTGGATCATCAAACTCTGTAATGGGCTGACTTGTTTTCTTTCTCCTGGGCTTGGCCCATAATGAATCTTTTCCGTGACAAAAAAAAAAAAAAAAAAAAAGTTTTGTCCTAGCTAATGCTTCATCTAATTGTTGGATTTACGAATTTTTTCTTGTACTAACTTGCTATTTCTCTTAAGTACTACTCAAAGTTACGATAATCCAATACGGCAATATCTAAGCTAACAAGAAAGATTGGTGGTCCTCGCTGTCCCGCGATCGGTGTCAGGATGAAAAAGCATTGCATGTTATGTAGAATGTTAAGCTTTATTGTGCGAAGCAGTTAAGTTACCACAGCTATTCATCATGCATGGTACTCAAATTATTACCATCTTTTTATCATCAGTTACTTATTTTTATACAACATGTATTCGTATTTCATAATCATTATGTTCTCTTTCCATGCAAAAGCTGTAGCTCGTACCAAATGATCTAATCATGTTCATAGTATTTCAATATTCAGTACATGTACACGAGCTAAAACAACAAGCATATGTGGTTGCTTCTTCTTAGTGGGTCTGACATAATTGCAGACTCGATTTTTTACCTTAAAATATTTATCACGAACGTTCATAGCAAACTTTAACTTAGTGACTTAAAGTGTAGATAGTCTATAAATTAAATGTTAGAAGCTGATTTGGCTGAAACCCAACTATAAACATTTATCATGAAGTTTGCTAGAAGCCAACAGCTCTTTTAAGGTGGAGAGAGGCAATTTTATTGTAAAAAATATGTGGACTATTTATAATTTCAAAAAAAAAACTAAAATTTATGGAGCAACGAATAGTGTATGATCAGTTGAGACTCAAATCTCACTGCGTTCAAAATTTACATCTTGAATGTTTATTTGGTGTAGAATCATCTCTATAATAAAATGGTTTAACAATATGTCAAATTTCATGTCCAGTTCCAGTAATGAAAATTTAAGAAAAAAATGTATATTTTCGAGATTGCTACATACTATACAATTTCCAGTACACTAGCGTGCAGATTAGTTGTTCATTATCACATAGTAAGTTTTATCTGCAGAACGATCAACAATGGTAAATCATCATTTAATGAGAAACCAGGGTTCAATAACATAGTAAGTTTTATCTGCAGAACGATCAACAATGATAAATCATCATTTAATGAGAAACCAGGGTTCAATAACCGATTCTGTATATAAACATAAAACCGATTCCAAACTACATATATTACTGCCAACTAATGTTATTTTCTTGGCAAAGGAAAGTTGTTAGAGAGAGACAAGTCGGGGACAAAGAAAGGACAATACTTAAATAAATAAAAACTAAAGCAAGTAAAAGAATAAAGGAAGGTGTGAAGGTTTTTTTTTTTTGAAAAAAAGTGTGAAGGCTATTTTGCTACTGAAATATAAGAGAATGCAAAAAATGTAAGAGGATGTGATTAAGTGATTTTGATGTGATTAAAGGTACAGCTGAAGAGGATAAAATAACAAATAAAAGCAAAAAATGAAAAAGTTATAAAAATCAAAAGAAAATGCTTATGCATATGTCTATAACAAGTCTAGCAAGTACTTTCGCTTTGGCGCTTTGCTTCATATTGCATAACTATATACTGCATGCATAAAACGATGACGTATTGACTGATCATTGCTGCCACACTCTTTCTCCGATCTATTAGTTTCTCTGATCCCAACGAGACTATTTCTCTTTATTGTTTTTCTTTTTTTCTCCTTTATAAATCTTCTTTTTATGTGAATTTAAAGTTTTTCCTAAAGAAAGTAAATCTTCCATAATTATTTAGGGGGTTAACATTTTTCGTAAGTACATAATTTGGTTTCTAGTCGAATCTTTTTTTTTTGAACAAAGTTGCACAGATTTTTTTTGGTAGAAAAGTGTAGCAACGCCTACTATATTTAGTTAAAAGATAATAATTGATAATTTGGTACCTAAGTAGTAAGTAGTAAGTCCTGGCTAATTTAATATCATATATATGTATACAAAATGAAAAAGAAAAAAAAAAGGAAAAGGAAAACGGAACAAATCATTAACGGTGATCGGTCAAAGAGGAATAATTAAGCTCTTTCTTTTTAACAAATTTCACTGTCACGCACTTTTGTATTTGTCTTTGGCTGGGCACACAGTTGAACGAATGTTTCTTTACTTCCATCACAAGACAAATAAATAATTTTGGAGTAGAAGATAAGTTCTGTAATGGTTATAATTTATACTGTCGATCAGAAAAACTTCATTTTAATCATCAGAAAAACAGTGATATGAGAAAATTAGGAAAGAAAATATCATTTTAATTTAGTCCAAAGTAGTGTACAAGCAACTGACTTGATTTGCAGCTATTTGGTTCTTTATCTGTAATTATACAAAATATATATCAGTTCAAAAAATATATATACACACTATAAGAAACTGGCTTTTCCCTATATCCCTATAGCCCCTGCACGCAAAAGAAACTCGCTTTACAAAATAAAAAGACTTTGGTTTCTCTCTCTTTTTCTTTATTAGCTCTTACGTGAAAAACTAATGGAGAGAACATAAACTGTATAACTAACTCTTCGCTTCTTCTCTAATCAGTGTTCTAACAGACTCCAATGGCATGTTTACACTTTCAAATAAATCACGAACATAAACCTGAAACGTATATAGATAGTTAATCCCATCCAAAAACTTTTATCAAGATTACATTTAATCAGTTGTGTTAATTTGAGCCATTATCGACACTTCCACAGAGTGGTATATAATACTATGTCTCGCTCTGAACATTATGGTTGTATCCAATTCCTCCATGTTACTCGTGTCATTTCAACAAGTCTGTAAAATTAATCTGTAAAATATTTTATCTATACGTATCTATATCAAAAGAGTTCAAGTGACTATATACTCAGTGGCGGATGTACATATACCAATAAGATGGCACTCGTCCCATGAAAATTTTAAATTCTTATATCTAAATTTTATCCATTCTCTCATACTAAAATTACACTTTAACTTTAGTTTTTATAATTATGTGTGATTTGCCTCTTCCAAGATTTATGCTACATCTACTGCTATATACACTTCATCTTGTTTTGTGCACTTGATTAACCTTTTTGATGTTTTCTAGGTTGTCCGCAGGTTATGACTTATGAGATCTGATTATCTGTTGTTAACTTCTTATAAAAAACTAATTTGTATCTTTGCTACGTTTACATTTACTGTAGAGTTTCTTTAGTAAACCCGCAACTTAAAGATTTTAAATGAATTTTGTTTTAATGGTAAGCATAAATGCTACACGGAACAACTGAAATTATCATCTATTTTCACAAATTTTCTTTAACACACATACAACACTAGTACAAAGTTGAATTACTGACACGGGCTAAAATCCATAACTAATTTCTTTGTGGGGGGGGGGGGGGGGGAACTTAAAATATATGCATAATGCTGTCTAATACTTGCCTAGTTTAGGCCCAATATGTTTCTTGGATATTCTGAGCCTCTGAGGTAAAGTGTGAAACTTTATATAATTGCTCCCCTATTTTTCTCGTCGTATTTTTCATTGTTAATGGCTGAGTTTAGATCGTCAAAGTTGGTTTAACCGAAATCTTTACATAAAGAGTAGGAATCTTAACGTTAGATTCAACCGAGAATAAGTTTGGATTACTCGTTTGTTTCTTCTACTAAAAATATCAGGAGATTTTTATTTTTCCAAAATATGAGCTGCAATTGTATTAAAATATAGTATCGAAGTATGGCTGATTTTAGCTCCACATAGATACGTTCTTCCAGAAATCACTCTCATTTATTGGAATCGAAATAAGTTAGAGGTGGAATATGTTCAGTGTACACTTTATTAAGTAAAAATAATTATTCCGACAACACCGGGAATGGTTAGTTGTTATTTAGACCTAATATAATTGATATCATATATTTGCAAGGTGAGTCATCCAGATTTATGAATCTTGCAAAGATAGTAGCTATACTATACTGCCTTTTACCCCAATATTTTATACTAGCCAATATTTTCTCCCAAAAAATTGATTGGTGCACATAAACATCGCATATTAAGAAGTCTTAATGAATTCATAATCAAAACCATATCAAGTCATGTCATACGCAATCCTCCGTACACGTGGTATCAACATAAATATGTTAATATATTTTTATTTAGCCAACGAATTTATTAATAATTATCATTGATCACCAAGATCATGTTGGGCCATCCAAACAATGGCTTAATTATGTTTAAGATAAAATCGTAAAGAACGAACACACAAAAAAATGTCCAAACCAAACTTTCACCAGCAATCTCTTTCATTTTGGGTCAAACACTAATCTCTCTAGGTCCCATAATCTCCTTTTTTATTAAATGTGTTTTTGATTTAACTAAACAAAGGTTTACAGAGAAACAAACAATAACTAAATACGACGAAAAGAGGGATAGAGAAAGAGGCCCAGCATGAGATAGAATGGTTGGGAAGAATAAGAAGGATTTTCTTTTTTGATGATCCGGGTTATTCGGATGCTAAAGATCTGCCTAAAAATTTGAAGGCAGGGACAAGAGCATCCTGCTTAATTCCCTTCTAACATGTGTTTTATACTATACACATATTTTCAGTATCTTCTTCTATCCGATGTGTCGTTTCGGAATTTTGAATATGCCGAATTTGTGCTGTGTAATATAATTATATAGAGCTCTATTCACACTTACGAACTTTAAATATCATAAAATAATGACTCAATTTACGGCTCCACCTGACGACCGTGTCAACTCTAATCGTTTAAAACGATTTAAACATTTTCTTCGTGGGGCTTCAGATAAACGGGTTGAATATGGACATGTAAGTGTATGTGATTGTCCAAGATAAATCTACCACCCAATTCTTTACGGTCATGTGATTTTTGGTATTTTAAAATTGATTAGACAATGAAATATATCCTTAATATTCACTAGAAAGAAACTGCATATGCAATTCGAAGAATTAATTACCATCTGTCATCTTTTCTTTCTATGATATTTGCTTTTATATACCTTAGATTTTGGATTATTATCTTTTAACAGTTACATTTTTTTATTGTTAGATAAGTCCATGGTTAATTAGTTTTACACTTGGTCACTTACCTTTGTTAAAGGTACTTCTGAATTATTCCATGACAATATATATGTTCGCACAGAACAGAAGTAAACATGATATGTCCTGCATTCGATTCAAAGGACAGTAAAGACTAAAGGCTCTTCTGGGGCCAATTAGCTAAATTTAAAGTAAAATTTATCGAAAAAGTTGACAATCATCCCAATTATTGGCCATAATTTTTACAGACACATTAACATGATGTATACCTGTATTTGAAATTTAAAATAACCTATCTGCTTTCCTTTTATCTTAACTGTGAATTAGTTATAGGTTGTTAACAAGTTTATTGAAGATGGAGCTAATATATATATATATATATATATATATATATATATATATATATTTTTTTTTTTCTTGCTTAAAGATAGAGCTAATATTTTTTCATCATCAGGAAGGAGTTAGAGGGGGTTAAGGAGTGGAAGCTACTGGTGGTAAATAGAGAAGCTAATAGAGATGCTTTTTTTATTGCTCAAAGTGTCACCAAGCTGGGTTTGGTGAATTCATATGTTGCCAGAGGTCAACCCGAATGGCTCTGTGAACTCTTTGTTAATGAAAGTAGGAACCTCTGAAGGGCTTTGAGAATGCAAGTAAGGATGTGTCTTTTTTTTGAGAGGAAAGAGCTTAGACTGAGTTTTTTTTCGATTTGGTCTTACTCTGTTCTCCTCTGTTTCCTTGATGCTCTGTTTTCTTTGGTTGGAAAGAGGAAGGCCTCTTATTTATTTTTTTGTAGACGGAACTTTGGCTTTAAGGCCTGTCTTATATATAATTCTACGTTGACGGAAAAAAAAAAAAAGATAGAGCTAATATTTTCAATCATTAGTAATGAAGTGTGCTAGGAATTGTACTGCTACTATAGTTGTACTACAAAACCATATGATATGACTAATGCGTATTGTGTGACTGAAAGGTTTCTCTGTTTTTATATTGGTCGAAAGGAACCAAATTTAAGATCTCTGAATTGAACGGTCAAGATTGTATGTTATTTCAGGAGATTAAGATCCTACATATCATACACACGTGCCTAAAACTGTACCTTCTCTCTCTGTCAGACTCTTTTGTCTATAAAATCCTCGGCCCACACTAGTTTGAAGACAGTACACTCAATCAAAAGAAAGAAAAAAAACAAAACCTTCCATTTCAAGAAAGCATCGTTTTAGTTTGTGTGTGTGTCCGAAAATGGAAGATCTTGACGATGAGTATAAGAATTATTGGGAAACCACAATGTTCTTCCAAAATCAAGAACTCGAATTTGACAGGTACTTTTAGAATCTGTTTAAGTACCTCTTATAATTTCTGTTATTTTCTTTTGTGTTTTAGTGGTCATTGATTAATGAAATTGTCTTAAGTTATAAATTTAGTTGGCCGCTAGAAGATGTTTTTTCGGGTTCTGGCGAGTCAAGTTCGCCGGACGGAGCAGCAACGTCGCCGGTGACTTCAAAGAACGTTGCCTCTGAGAGGAAGAGACGGGAAAAGCTTAACCAGAGACTCTTAGCTCTCCGATCTGTCGTCCCCAATATAAGCAAGGTGTGATTAGTTCCACTAATGATTCTCTAATTAATTTAATCAACTGCTCCTCTTAATTTTACTTTTATATCCAAATAATTCAATAAAATAAAATTTCATCACCAGCAAAGATTTTCTGGGAAATTAAATAACGCTATTCTTTCTTCCAAGGCAATAAAACTATAGGTAGGTATTCAGTACTATATAGTTTACTTTAACCAATTCAACCAACCATTAAAAATAAAATGGCAAAAGTAACCATGTCAAGGCAAACTAATATAATAGTTTGGTCCTCATATTACCTAATAGTGTAGAACTGATCTAGACATGTAATGGATTGTTAGAACTGAATTTACTTATTTGTTACATGTTTATATTGTATATAGTTGGACAAGGCATCTATCATCCGAGATTCAATAACGTATATGCAAGAACTTATTGATCAAGAGAAGAAACTAGAAGCAGAGATCAGAGAGCTGGAATCACGATCAATGTTGCTAAATAACCCTACAAGAGATTACGATTGCATCAATAATTTCCCGGGAAATCAGCAGCAAGATCTCTCAGGCATTGATGCCATGAGATCAAAGAAGTCCAGGCATATGGATTGTAATACTTTTGGAACATCAATCACTAGAATGCATAATCACTCGCCCATCGAAGTTCTTGAAGTAAGTACTGTATATCACATGTTTTTTTTGTTTGAAGGTTTCAAAATAGTAAAAGTAAAATTCCAAATTTATATAAAAAATGAAAAGATGACGGTGACATGTATGGGAGAGAAGACAGTGGTGGTATGCATAACATGTAGCAAGAAGAGAGAGACTATGTTGCAGCTTTGTAAAGTGTTGGAGTCTTTGAATCTCAACATTCGCACTACTAACTTCTCTTCCTTCTCATCTTGTCTCTCTACCACTCTCTTCCTCCAGGTTTCACCTCTCACTCTCTTTTTTTTACAACTTTTATCTCCTTAAATAGTCTATATGTTTTGGTGAAATTACTACATTTTTTTTTTTGTTTTAGCAAAGATGTAGATAGTGTAAAAATATGTCATTGCTTGAGGTCAAAGTTAAACCCTTGACGGCACGTAGACAAATCCTTTAGGTGTACATCAATCAATCAGTTATTTGAATAGAAAACATATGACTAAAATGCTCTAGCAGAGTGTAGTGTTCTTTATTCTTTGGCTAACAAACATTGCTTGTTCTTATTCATCTCAAAATAGTAGAAAGAAAAACTCTTTATATAATATATACCTTTTTTGTGGAAATCACTATCAAATTCAAAAGGGTTAACCTTTAGGAGGACCCATTCAATCACTTAGTTGTTCCCACATGTCTCCATTCAATAGACCTTAATTCATTCTAAGTAGATAAAAATTATATAATCTGGACATCATAATCAATTTAATTAAAGCTCCAATTATTGAGGTGGCCTTCAAGCCCCATCACTTTTTTTTTTTTGAATTTTGTGGAGGGGTTAGATTCTCTCAAAAGCTAAATGTCATTAAAAATTAGAATAATTTGGTTAAATCTGTGTGAAATCTTAGCCCCTCGTGTAGCATATTGCGTCGTTAGCTAAATGTATTGCATCAGCTGTAAAACGTGGCTATTTACAATCTGATGCGCTCTTTCTCGATTTACCGTTTTGAACGTGAGTTTTACCCACATTACAGTTACACTAGTATATTACTATGATGTATATATATATATAGGTTGGGCAAAAACAAGTTCAACATAATTTGATTATTTCTTGTCTAACAAGTGATTACAATATAATATTGTGTTGCTTTCACCCACCTTTATAGCATTTTAGGTATTTAACTTAATATAATCAGACGCTAAAAATACAGTGAGAATTGGAGAGTTGGTAAGATCTTACTCCAATCATTCTTTTCTAAAAGTGGATAATTTCATTTTGACAACCTCTCTTTATCTGTCTTTTTCAAATCATATCAAAACAATGATTCACCCTCCTCCTTTATGATGTCTACACTTATGCTTGGACGTAGCATATACAACAGATTTAAAATTAATTCAAGGAGTCAACTTACATGGAGAATATTTTCTGTCCTGAATTTGCAGGCGAATGAAGAAGAGAAGAGTACAGTAGAGACAAAGATACAAACGGCAATTGCAGCTTATAATGATCCAAATTGTTTTATCAACTTCTAATTTATTTCAGTGTACCAAAAACCAGTTCTTTTATGCAATATTTGTGAGGATGGTGTTGTTTGTAAGATGGTACTATTGTAAAGGTTTATTTGAACTTCAAAACACCTCATGCTTCGTTGGCAGTAAAAACTATAAGAACTTACAGATGGTGCTTATTGAGGTATTCTTAGACTTGATTTCCCAAAGAATCTAACAATACCAAAACTTGTGCAAAGAGACATAAGTTTCTTTTCACCTTTTCTCTTTGATCTCTGCTGTTGGTACATACACTACATAGTCTTCTTCAGGTAAACAAGAAGAAGACTTGCCTAACTTTCTACGGCCTTTTGGTGTTCTAAATCTCTCAAGCCTCTGCGTCACATCCACTAACTTGTTGTCTGCCCTACAAAGCATCTCCATCATTGCTTCGAGTTCTTTCTTGCTCTCTGTCTCCTTATCCTCAAGAGGCGTCTCTAAGCTCATTCCGCTGCTTAGCTCTTCATGCTGCGGCTGTAAACAAATAATAAAAACAACTAACTTCAGATATCTAATATTTTTTTTCAAAAACCCCTGGTCAAGACAAGTTCTGAATCAATAAACTAGTTAATGCTCTATAATAAACTCCAAAGGGTGAAATTGTATCATACCACTAGTGCGAAAGAAGAGTCTTTTTGTTCAAGATACTGTTGACTTTCATCTTCTGTGGGTGTTGGGAAGGAGACACTGGCGTGTTCAGTTTCCTCTTGGCTATCATTACAGGCATAATCATATCCGAGTGGCACAGTCTCGTCCATAGTATCCTGAATTTCATTTATTTCTGAGTTAGTCTCGTCCATGGTATCGTGGATTTCACTTGTTTTTGAGTTGTTCTCCATGTCCGCAGCTTGCATTTCCTTTGTTTCTGTGTTTTTCTCCATCACAGTCTCGTCCGCTGTATCTTGAATCTCATTTGTTTCTGTGTTTTTCTCCTCAGGAGTCTGGTCCATGGTGTCATGAAATTCACTTGTTTCTGTGTTTTCCTCCATGACAGTCTTGTCCGCGGTGTCTTCTATTTCATTTGTTTCTGTGTATTCCTCCTCCTTTGCAGTCTCGTCCAAGGTATCTTGAATCTCATTTGTTTCTGTGTTTTTCTCCTTTGCAGTCTCGTCCACGGTGTCTTCTATTTCATTTGTTTCTGTGTATTCCTCCTCCTTTGCAGTCTCGTCCACGGTGGCTTGAATCTCATTTGTTGCTGTGTTTTTCTCCATGACTGCTTCTGGTCTAGCATCTCCAGAGAACGTATTTGAATCCTCAGGTTGTTTCATACTTTCAGTCTGTAATGATTGATCACATTGTAAGAAGTTTCTAAATCTAGACAATGATTCAAAGGAAACTATATGTACCTTCCTATTCCTCAATGCCATATACCGCGCATTTTTGAACCATTTGCTGACCTGAAAAAAGGAATCTTAAGCACACACCCCAGCCAGAAAAAAACCAATACTTAATAGCTAAAATGAATGAGCCTAAGTTCCAAGAAACATCTTTAAGAATAATTTTTTGTGTTCTCAGAGTTACCTTCTCTGGGTCAAGACTCAACTCTTTTGAAAGCCTCTCTCTCACATCTTTGGAAGGAAGCTCATTCTCTACAAACACTTGACGTAGCTTCTGAATACATTTATTCAAAAACTTCAAACTTAGTAGTGTGTCTTCTTCATACACATAAGAGACTGAAACAGGTAAGTAAAAAATTTCAGACCTCAACTGCAGCTCTTGGGATTCTGAACATCGGTCTTCTCCCTACTTTACCTTCTACAGAGACAGAATCTCTCTCATTCTGTTCCGGTATTTCTTTAACATCTTGATCTTTCTTAATGTTTTCTTCACACATAGTTACAAGTGTGCTTGCTCCATCAGACTCCTTTTTTCTCTTCCTTCTGTCACTAGGACCCCAGTCTTCGTCTTCGCTACCTTGCTCTTGCAAAACAGCATCCTTCCCAAACATTTCCTAATACAAAAAAAAACAATCATCAACACACAAATCGAAGCTGTCAAGATTTTAAGGGATTTCAAAGTTCCATGGGATGTTTGTTCTTCTCACATGGTATAGTTTAGTATAGTCAACAGTCTTCCTCTGTCTTGGCCCGCATACAGTTTCTTCGTTACATGTCTCCCCTGATTCCACCACCATATTGCCAAATCCATGTCCTTCCCACGATTCCGTTGAAAGGGCTACACCATCAGATGCTAAACTCACGCTACTCGAAATGCTTTCCCCATCATTATCACCACCTTCACCACCACTACTATCGCTTCCTCTGACTATATCTTTCGTTTCAGGGTCATAATCACCATCCTCAGAGTCATCTGAAGGCCAATCCGCTTCGTTGTTAAGTGTTGCTTCAGATCCATTAGGACGACTAGCTTCTTCATTAAAAATATCCTTATCCCATAGAAAAAGAGTGTAAAGGTTTCAAAACTAGAGTTCATCTAGTGAAGTAACATTAAACATTCCTATACTTGCCAAAGGTTTACCTGCCAGTTGCTATCCACAGAGATTTGAGTTCCTATCTGCGCATTCATTGCGTCGATGATTTCAATTTTACAATCACAAAATTTGCAAAACCAGCCTTGATCTCCCGGAGGTACTGTTGAGATTAAGTAAAGAAAGAAGTCAGGTGGAGAAGACAGAGTGTATAAACTCTCTCAAGAAAGTAACTATGTAAGAGATAGCCAAAGACGCATACTGCTCTCTGTTTCCAAAGGAGGGTCAAGACACTTCTGGTGAAATGCACGATTACACGTTCCATCACAAAGTATTATATCGTTGTCCGGAAAAGCTTCTCTCGAATTGCATTCCGCACAAAATATCTGGAAAAAAAAGAAGTGAAATTAAAGTCTGTATGAATGCTTATTATAGTGTTAAAACATGTTAATGATAAAAACATCCTTTACATGGTCATGATGAATAGAACCATCAGGAGCCATAACTTTCTCCTCCATGCTTCCCACCGAACTAAGAACATCCAGCTGACGAACGGCGTCGCGTAGTCCAAGCTTGCAGTTTAAGATTTCTTTCCCTGCTCTCTCCAGCTCCTTGTCTGGTCTTATCTTTTCCCGGCTGAAAGGAAACACAAGAGTCAAAACCACAGTAACTGTTGGCAAGCTATACAAAGGCGTTTCTTTGCGTTTTATCATTTGGAAACAAATAAACAAAATCATTAGACAGAAGTATTGATAAAAGCAAAACTCTCGTTTGTAATGCAATATTTAACTACTCCTTTGGTAATATATATATCCAACCAAATCTCAATGTTAGTACCTCTGACCTTTCCAACCTTCAGCAGCGTATGCATCGATGAGATTCTGCTGCATCTTCATCTTAATAAGCAAATACCTTGTTCGCCTCTGCAACCGTAACGCTTCATCTACCTCCTCCTCCTCCTCACCCTTTTGCTGTCTCTTACTTTTTTTCCTCTTCCTCGTTTTCTTACCCTTCTCCTCCTCATTGCGCCCACGAGAATACTTCCTCTTGTTGGGTTTTGAACATATTTCTTCCTCGGTTTTGCGCTTAGTGTTGTACTTCCTCTTCTTATTCGATGTCTCTTTCCCTTTTCCTTTCTTCAGCAGAGATGAGAGTAAAGTAGACTCAGCTTTCTCAACCGAAACACAAGCCTTAGTTTCACTCTCCTTCATATCGAGCTCCACGATCACAGGAGACTTGTATCCTCCTCCTCCTCTTAGAAGATCATTATCATATAAGGTCTTGCCCTGAATCCACAAAAGACCTTCCCTTATCAGAATTCTGAGAAACTAAACAATAAACTATGGTTCCTAATTTTTAATCATTAGCATCCCACACAGTGACAAGGACTGAATCAACGCTTACACGTTTAAAGACACTGCTAAACTCAGACAAAAGTTATTGACACTTGCAAGACAAGATAACGAAACAGATCGAACATTAGACTAATCAAGAAGACAAAAAACACTAGTCCCTCGCATCTTTTATCATTATGCTCGTAAGCATATATAATATTTTGAGCAAAAAGAATTATCAATTTAAATCGGAAGAAGCAAAAAGCCTAACACTTTCAAGGAGTTAATGACAGAATCAAAGCAAACCTGGAAGAGAGTTGTATTGCAGTTAAAGCAATCACTGATTGAGGAAGGTGAAAAGCACAGAGAGTGAAGATCTTTCCGTAAAGGGCAATGGGAGATTCTGAAATTATTTTTTTTAGCTTTGGCGGTTTTTTTAATGTCGCCGGCGGCGACTTGAAAGGGTGGGTGCCTGTCTATCAACGGTCGTGGTCACGTCACTCTCCGACGTTCTCTTTGCTTTGGTAATGCGCTTAACTCTTATGTATTTGCACTTTTAAGTCCCTGTATTTGGATAGTTTGTTTCGGATTGACCTAAGGTTTTGCGAAAATGCACGCCAACGCCAGCTAATCTTTCCCTTTTCGGGTTGGAAATATTGAAATTCACCTTCCCTTTTTAGGTTTTATTATGAATACAGACGCGTCTTTTGATAAATGATTGGGCTTCTTGCAGCCAATTCAAGAATGTTAACGGGCTGTGGCTCATCAATGTAAGCTCATTATGGAAAAAGATTTTAAACAAGTGCTTTCATTTCAGGTTTTCGAAAGAAGGTTAGAGAGATCACTTCGGAGATGAATATAAATAATTTAAGAGTTGACCATAAACTAAAACTGAATTAGGATTAAACCAATTTTTTATTAAAAATTAGATCAGCTTAGGCTAATCTAAACACTCGTAACCTTCATCATATCCAAGTTATTTTGAGGATTTTTATCAATGTCGAGGATATAAAGAAGAAGTAGGTTTTACTGATATACATGTATGTTTCACATTTGCATTTCTTTTTTTTTTTTTTTGAAACTGAACATTTGCATTTCTCGTAAAAGAGTATCGAATCATATACGTAATCACCTAAAACATGAAATTGATAAATTTTCCTACATTTTAATTATTATTTTTATGCCACTAGCCTGTTTATAATTTGTTTTGTCAGTATTCATAAAAGAATTCTTAATAGATGTGCCATTATTAAGGAGTAAAATACGAAAGACGTACTTTAACCATGCACCACATGGGGTGGATCCGCCCGAGATAAGCACAAAAGCTAGCCATAAAACAAACTTTGGTGTTTTTCACATTATTCACACATTGACTTTAAAATAAATCACCGACTATTAAGTTTGTGGTGTATAACTTGTTGATTGCAAAAATTCAATAATATAATTTTTATAATGGCCTGCCTCACGCATTACTCGAAAATGCCATGCTAGTGACATGTGGGGCTAAATGTATTATTCTTTTGCTTTGGCATGGGACGGTCACAGTCCTATTCATATGAAAGTTTTGTTGGTTTTGCAAAATTATTGTAATCCCATTAAAATCTAAATGATGTGCTATAGAGACAAACCGAACAAAGATTGTCCGCTAATGTACTCTTTTTAAAAGCTATGAATCTCGATTACTGGCTTTTTAAGGTTGTGAGATACTTAAGAGTAATTAGAAACGTTGTGACATGTTCGATGGCCTAGTCTAATCTAAGTTTGGCAGGAATAGTTTAATACGATACGTTTTTCATCTTTTTTTTTGTAAAAGTTTATGATACGGTTTTAGTAAGTTTTTGTTTATTCCTTCGGTTATATTATCTGAAAACTTCTCAAACAACTATAAAGATGTTAAACTTGGACTCTGCTAGTTCTGCGAACTAAATGGATTTTCAGCCGTTAATCTAAGTCTTAGATTTATATTGCTTCAATTAGTTACAAGTAAGAAACATATCTTAAATTATACACAAATATGAGTACACTGGGGCGAATCAAGAAGTTGTGGTTAGTAGGTTGCTTTCACCTAATTGTCGGAAAGAGATTAATATTTAATCATAATGTGTCTTAAATTATAGTTGTCACATTTTAATTTGTAATAGAATAAAGTTCTATGATTGCAATTGCTCACATCTATCTTATTAAAACAGAAACATTCTATTGGACCTAACATTTATTTTATAAGTTTTTAAATTAAATACACTTTTATACTTTATAGTTAAACTTACATTAAATCATTAATGTTTCTTTCTTTATACTACTATCTATGTTTCCAAACAATATATTTATTTCTTTATATTACTATCAATGTTTCCAAACAATATATATTGTATACTACTATCAATGTTTCCAAACAATACAATAATTAATCTTAGTTATGTTATATCTATCATTTTCTTTTTAAAATTTTGTAGAAACGTTATAATTTCATAAATTGTAAAATAATGAACTTTAAAATTTGGAATATAAGATTACAAATTATAAAATTATTACAATTTAAATCAAATTAGATTACATATCGGTCATCCAACAGTTCAATCGGTTAATCTCGGGTTTTAGTAATTTTTTTAATATGAATATTTTAAAAACCTAAATTGAATTGTCAGATCTCCGAATTAACCGGTATAATCACAATCGGGTTGAATTTAAAAACGCTGATTTAAATGCAAGTTATTAGTGAAATTTTTCATCGTAAAATATTCCGCGCTTCGAAAGCGCGGGTCAAGATCTAGTATATACTAGAGTTATAAGTTTTATTAAATAACTAATCTTCTTCTAAACAATCAAACTTAGGCATAAAATTAATTAATTACATAGAGATGAACATTCTACTGGAGGTGATGCACACTCCGTTGTCTTTCTCCATCTCAAATATGAAGCTGATGCAGAGGTATCCATGTGTAAGATTCTGTGTGGTGTAGAAGATTGAGATAGACTCTGAAAACAATAAAAATGTAATATTTTATTATATGATAATATATACTAATATTATTTTACAAAGGAAAATCAATATGAGGACCGACTCTACCAACAACTCGCTCTGGCTCTTTTTAGATGCATCTATGGAATTACACCCAATCATTCAAGCATTGCCTCAAAAGATAATATGACTTTTCGCGTCCACTAAAACTTATTTATTCTCTCAAAACTAAATATTCTAAAAGGAAATGATAGGCAAGTACTATTTTGGTGCGTGGTCGTGTTTTATTGTTTTCTAATTTCTACGATTGAATGTGAGTTATTGACGAAGACTATTACTCAATGGTCCACATAGATTCGATGATCCACGAGTTTTTATAGACTTGCATTTAGAAGGCTTGAAAAAGATTAAAGGTAAAATACGATTGGACAGTAAATATATTATGTTACCCTCTCTTTTGAGATGTTACAAAGGAGATTAAGGTTAAAACGATTGTCTGTGTCCTTTACGATTAAACACAGTCATAACATTGTCTGTGTCCTTTACGATTAAACACAGTCATAACCATGTTTATGAAGAAACTAGTAATTGATAAATCAAATGAGTTTTGTGATACTTTTTGTTCAGTTTCACCGACGAAAGTGCTTGATGTATATTATTAAGTGTGGCATGTTTTAAATTCTACTAGTGTTATAATTGTGATTTAACTTTAAGTGACAACATGAAACTTTGACAACCTTATAGAGTACGAAATTACGTTCAATCCATTCATGTAATCTGGTCTGTATAAGTTACAAAGTACTTTTACATGAAGACAATGTAGTTTCTGTTTCTCTTAAGACCGTAGACGCAGAAATTTACGTTCCAGAGTCTTATCTACATTGACACGCAATGGAGACGTGTCGTGAGGGCTTACTTGGATATGACCTTTTTTTAAGAAAAATGTAATAAACCCGTGGCTAGCGCCGCCACATATGAAATTCGAGGAATATGCCTTTTCCTCGCATAGTTTAACCCATTATCCTGGAATGGGAGTGTTAAAAACTTAAAATAAACAAATCAAATCTTTAAGAACCATGCAAATCAATCTTTCATTTTGTTAACAGAGTCCGTTAGCTTAACTGTTTTTTTTTACCATTATTTCAGAAAATCTACACTTGATTCCTGAAAGAAACTAAAATTATTTACGGTAATTTTAGGTTTGTAGAAATTACATGCTATTTCAGAGGTCCTAATATTCAAAAAATCTTTCATTTTGTCATCAATAACAACAACCATTCATCATATTGACTACCTGATTTTGCCTATTCAGAGTTGTTTAGATAGTATACTTGAAAAAATCAAATAGTTAAGGTTCTTATCGGATCTAGAGTTGTTTAGGTATTACTCTCTCCGTTCCGAAAGTATAATTTTATAAATTTTATTCTTATTTCACAAAGATATTTCTTTTTCTATTTTAAAGTACTTTATATATTTTTAAAAGATATTAATTGTAAATATTTGAATTGATTAAATTTGATTGATAAATAATTATTGAAAATTGTATAGAAAAATATATAATAAACTAAAATGTAAATACTTATTAAATTCTTAATAAAGGTAAAATATCTAGAAAATCTTATTTTTGGGAACGGAGAGAGTATTATATTTGGAAGTACTTGAAGTAGAAATTAATAATCAAATTTTTTTTTGAAATAAAAGGCAATTAAGAATCAAATTTTCTAGATAGATCTTTAAATTAGGATCAAAAGTTCAAACTCAAAACCGATACGAAAATGTTATAACTCGTCAACCGTACCATGTACTATTGAAATATGGAAAGAATGAAATATTCAAAGGATAATAATAGTGAGTCGTTAATTACAAAAAAGAAAAGCGTATTACGTAGAAGTAAACCAAACCGTAGGTATTATATTAATTCGAAACAGTTCATCTATTTTATTTTTGTTGTATAAGAAAGATCAAAGAGAATAATAAGTCAAGTAACAAATAATTTTAAGAAAAAATAAAAATAAAGAGGAGTAAAATTGAGCTGGTGCTTGTTCATCATCTTCAACACTTTAGCTCCGACAGGTCACCTTTTTAATAAGCTTTTGCTTTTTCTCACGAAAACAAACAAACTTCCTATTCTCCTTTTCTTCTTCTTTTATTCATTCATTCATTCATTCATTCACAAAACCAATGAAGAACCTCCTCCTCCTTTGAGATTAATAAAGAAAAGGAAAGAAGAGAATTGATTCTCTCTCACTCACTCTCTCTCTCCAGGTTTATTGTGTTCCGATCTGATCGGGGGAATCGCTTTATATATTCCTCCAAAGAATAAATATATATAACTTCGTTAATTTCAATATTTGTTGAAACAAGGGAGAAAGTAAAGGGCTATGTTTCCGTCGGAGATCGAGCCATCTATGCCGGAATCTGATATTCATTTCGCCAATCTCAGAGGCGTTCGGTGGCGCGTGAATCTCGGTGTTCTTCCTTTCCAAGCTTCTTCCATCGATCATCTTCGCAAAGCAACCGCTGAATCTCGCAGAAGGTTCGCTTTTTGCCTTTTTTTTTTCTTTTTTTTTTAATTTATTACACACACACAGTTGGCTAAAGTTGCCTGTTTTACGATGATGATGATGATTGATTGATAGATATGCGTGTTTAAGGAGACGACTCTTGATAGATCCACATTTGTCTAAAGATCTACGTAACTCCCCTGATCTCTCCATCGACAATCCCTTATCTCAAAACCCAGGTAACCCCCCCCAAAAACAACATTCTTCTATGTTCATTGTCTTTTGATTCTTTTACATGGAACCGTGTCTATGCTTATGGCAGATAGTACATGGGGCAGGTTCTTCCGTAACGCTGAGCTAGAGAAAACATTGGATCAGGACTTATCAAGGTTATATCCTGAGCATTGGAGGTACTTTCAAGCTCCTGGATGTCAAGGCATGCTAAGACGTATCTTACTCTTGTGGTGCCTTAAGCACCCCGAGTATGGTTATCGACAAGGTACCTAAACATATCTTAGCTTTTGTGTGTCTTTTCAAAAAAATTACTATAGCTTTTCTAATTGTTGTTGTTGTTATAGGTATGCATGAGCTTTTGGCTCCTCTGCTCTATGTACTTCACGTCGATGTCGAGCGTCTCTCCGAAGTGCGTAAAAGCTACGAAGATCACTTCACCGACAAGTTCGACGGCTTATCTTTCGAGGAGAGAGATGTCACTTACAACTTCGATTTCAAGAAGCTTCTCGAGGATTTCGCTGACGATGAGGAGGTCGGTGGTGTCCACGGGAGTTCCAAGAAAATAGTGAGCTTAGATGAGCTGGATCCCGAGATCAAGTCCATCGTGATGCTAAGCGATGCTTACGGAGCCGAAGGGGAGCTGGGGATTGTCTTGTCGGATAAGTTCATGGAGCACGATGCTTACTGCATGTTTGATGCTCTCATGAGTGGAGCTAACGGTTGTGTCTCCATGGCTGGATTTTTCGCTTACTCTCCAGCTTCCGGATCACACACTGGTTTGCCTCCCGTTCTCGAGGCCTGCACTGCGTTTTACAATCTTTTGTCGTTTGTTGATTCGTCTCTGCATAGCCATTTGGTGGAACTCGGAGTTGAGCCTCAGTACTTTGGTCTTCGTTGGTTAAGAGTTTTGTTTGGGAGAGAGTTTTTGCTTCAGGATCTGTTGGTAGTGTGGGATGAGATCTTCTCAGCTGATAACACGGCGAGAACGGATGAGGATAGAAACAGTACAAGCCACAGCTTCATGATCTTTGATTCTCATCGTGGAGCTTTGATCGCAGGAATGGCGGTTTCGATGATACTGTGTTTGAGATCTTCTCTGCTCGCTACTGAGAACGCAGCTTCTTGTCTCCAGAGACTGCTCAATCTCCCGGAGAAGATTGATGTGAGGAAGGTGATAGAGAAAGCCAAGTCATTACAAGCATTGGCTTTGGATGAGGATGTACGGTCATCAGCTCTATCTGTGAACAACGTCTTTGATCAGAGCGTGAGTCCTGCAATACCGGCGAGGACTAATAGCTTCCCTTCGGGATCAACTTCGCCTAAGTCTCCGTTGATCATTACACCGCAGAGTTACTGGGAAGAGAAATGGAGAGTTCTTACCGCGGAGGAAGAGAAACAGACTCCTTCAACACCACCACCACCGAAGAAAAAGGCGTCATGGTTCAAGGTGAAAAGGCTTTTCAGAGCAGAGTCTGAGCCTACACACAGCGCCAAGACAGAAAGCAAAGCTAGTTTAGCGTCAGTGGCGCGGAACTTGCTGGAAGATTTTAATCGGCAGGCCGTTCCTGAACCTGAGGAAGCTAATGCAGTTGCTGTTGTGAACAATGAAGCTAATAGAGTAGAAGTTGCGAGCAATGAAGATAGATCAGTTCAAGAAACCGAGGAAGCTAATAGAGAAGATGGTTCAGCTGAAGAAACCGAGAAAGCTAATAGAGAAGATGTTGTGAACAATGAAGATAGTTCAGTTACAGAAACCGAGGAAAGAAATGTGGATTTTGTATCTGCTGGTGAAGAGAGCATAGCAGCAGTTGAGGAGAATTCATCTGATGTCCTCTCAGATTCAAACAGTCCACTCAGACATTCAAACTCCATCGAGAATGATTCAGATAGCAGCATTGGGTCGATTCTGTTTGCTAATGAAAAGGTTGAAGATCAAGAAACAAGCGCAGTAGATGTAGATTCGCCTCTTCCCGTTTCCTCTCAACCGAGCATTGAGTTTCCTGTGCCTCAGTGTAATGACGAAGAGGACACGGCAGATAAATCTGTGGCCGCAAGCAAGGAGCGTAACAAGGTTTTACCAGGGAAGTTCCAGTGGTTCTGGAAGTTTGGACGCAATCTCACGGGCGAGGAGACAAGATCCAATGGTGTTGAAAGTAGTAAGAGCGGTTTGGTGAGCTCTTCTGAGTCGCATTCTTCTCCACAGGCTTCATCTTCGAGCAGCAAAGGAGACACGGATCAGAATGTTATGAATACACTAAAGAACCTTGGCAATTCCATGCTAGAACACATTCAGGTACAGACTCAGCTACTCTTTTAGATGATAATAGCAAATGACACGTTCTAATAACTTTTTGACCAAATGTTTCAGGTGATGGAGTCTGTTTTCCAGCAAGAACGAGGTCAGGTTCAGGCAGGATTAGTTGAGAACATATCTAAGGCCAACTTGGTCGAAAAGGGACAAGTCACAGCCACGACAGCTCTCAAGGAGCTTCGGAAGATCAGTAATCTTTTGTTGGAAATGTGATGAACATTTTTGTTGATTCTTCGTGTTCAACCCCTCTGTATATGTACATACGTCCTATTTTTTGTAAAGTATTTTTAGAGCACGTAATAAATAAAAAGGAAATGTCTTATCAGCTTACTATCTTCATGAAATTTTGATGTAGAACCCTGTCCATGTCTAAGATGATATAAATAAAGACGTCCAGTATATTGAGTTCCTCTGCATTGAACAATAAAAGGCAAAAGGATGAAAACTGTAGCTCACATACATTAAAGTTGTTGGAAGATTCGAGTCTTAAGTTTACTATTTTCTGTACTTTCTCACATACGAGATCAAAGACGACAGAAGATAAGAGAAGAAAACAAGAGTCTAATCTATGTTGTGGAAGCCAGGGAGAAGTGAAGTTATGAAGCCGAAAACTATCATCTGAATCTCTTTGACTATTCCCCACCATTGATTCCCCTGTTGTCTTGCATCCACATTTTCGTTTGCGTTTGCTCTGTTCCCGTTTTCACCTTCATTCTCTTGTCCCTCTGCACAAAGAAATAAAAAAAGATAAAACAAAATTGCTGCTACATAAGTTGATGGCTTCAGTTAATAATACCATGGGAGAAAGAGAGATGGCAAAGTAGTATTACCGGGGACCGCATCTCCGTTAAGTGGGACAGCAGCAGCGGGGTCATTATCAGCTCTGGCAGCAACAGGTGGTTGAGGTCGAGGTGGTGGTACAGCGGCTCTATGCATACCTTGTGAGAGCCATCGGACAAAAGGTGCAAGGGCTCCAGTTTGGTATCTGTCAAGTTTCCCAAAACCAAACATACATCAATTAATGGGAGGCTTTAAACACCAGCAAATCATGCATTTGAGAGGTCGTTGAATACCAATAAAGATATACCAGCAGCATAAGAAAGAAATCAAAAACACCAGATTCTGGAGGCTGACTTACAAGTAGATGATGGTAGCGAAAATCACAAGGACAGCAAGCCTCTGTCTCGAACCATCTTGGTTGAAGAGAAAGATGACAGCAGCAAGCTTGAGAATGAGGAATATGTCAAGCTGAAAGGCGATCTCGAATCTCCGTACAACAACTTGCCTTTGTTGTTGTTGTGCAGGCTGTTGCGGCTGCTGACCTTGCCCAGCTTGGGCTTGGTTCTCTCCCCCAGCCTCAGTCCCATTGCTTGGTCTAGCTCTAAGCAAACCATAAAAAAAGTAAAAACCATCAACACAAGTGATTTGACCTAAACAATGGTTTTGGATTCAAAGGGATGAACTAAGCAATGAATATGGAAGGGAAGTGAGTACTTACGTGGGAAGATTGTAAGTGAGAGGGATAAGATAATTAGAGGGAAGAGATCCAAATTGATGATGATGCACAGGAACCGCATAGATCCCAGCTCCCCGGTTCGTTTGTTCATCGTAATGCCCTGGATTCAATCCTGGATACATTGGAGCTCGATCTGGATTCTGGAAAAAAACGAAAAAAATTGAAATCATGAGTCAAATTCACGATTCTTATTATCATCATCATCACTAATCCAAATCAAAGGACTATTAAATCAGACGCAAAATCAACAATTTTGAAGGAAGCAAGTGACGACAAACCTGAGGCTTGATCCCAGAATCATCGGGTTTCTTATCAGAAGGAGAAGGTTGCTGTGAAGCTGAAGGAGACGTCTTCTGGGGTTCTTCCGACATTTTTTTTAATCAAAAAGGATTGTACTGTATACCCGACGCAGAAGCTCTTTTTCTCTATTGAATCCGCCAAATCAAATCGTTTGTTTCTTCCCCCTTTGTTATAAATTTCTCTCGCTCAAGGAGATTGAATTGCCCTGCTCATTCGTCATGTGATCCAATAATATATCGACACGTCACCAACATTCGTGGCTATTTAATATTGCATTTATAGTATATTGCACAAAAACTCCTTGTCTTTAGTTAATTGTTTTGCACCGGTTACCTAATTATCAATCCAAACCGGTTTCGATTTTGTATTGAACCAGACAAAAGGAGTGGTTATTTTAGCCTCACTTGGCACGCTTATGCTTGGCCTAAAGAACCTATTATGCCTAAGTCTTTGAGAGTTCAGACCAAAAGATTTGATCTTTTCGGCTTTGTTTTTTGTATCCTGTATTGGTCTTGCAGGTTAGGACCTCCACTTAGTTTCACCCAAGCTTCAACCTGGTTATAGGTAGATCATCCAGGTTAAGGTCCGCCTTATTGCACTAGCATTTTGAGGCATCAATTAACAAAAGATACTACCGTTTGCTGATGCTGATAGATAGTAGTACATAAGTCTAACGCCTATTTAGACATTAGCATCATCAAATCATCATAGATTCATATATAATCTCATTGCTGGCCCATCCTCACCATATCCCAATAAAACTTTGCTCTGTCCCCAAATTCTATATGAATCTGTCATGATGATTGTATGATTCTGATGATGATAATAATGGTATAAGTCTAACGCCTGGTTAGTTGTTTTAAAACGTTAGTGAACAATAAATATATAGAGCATGCATTACTCACACCTTCATTTCATACTGTAAAACCACAAACGTACTTGAAAAAAAATAAAAGAGAATCAATGTGTAAACTGGAGAGTTTCTTCTTAACCAATCAAATCCACAATATCCAGCTTTACCTCGCTCTAGGGACCATTTCAGTATCTAGATTTATCGCAACCGTTCTTACAGGATCATCCCTATGGCTATCTCGATTATTCACCTTCCCGACAACACTCTGTTTCAGCTCCATAGCGACTTGACTCATAGTTGTTCTCAAAAGTGCAAATTGACACAAGATATAATCATATCCTCTAATCATCCTTTCGACCTTCTTCTTCTTCTCAGCATTGCGTCACATACTTTTGCAGCATCTGCGTTATCTTTAACATTATGAACTCTAATGATATTAGCACCTCTTAAAATGCCAGCAGTAACAGAAGCAACAGTTGCAGCATCTCTGTCAGCAGCCTCAGGACGCCCACAAATATCTCCCAAGAATCTCTTCCTTGAAGGTCCTATAAGTATAGGAGCATGAGACACTGCTATGCTTCTCTTAGCCATCTCTTCCCGGATTTTCGGTAGATCAGTTATAATATCTAAGTTGTGTTCTACTCTCTTTGAGAACCCAATCCCTGGGTCGATCATAACCCTCCAAGATGGAATCCCAGAGATCTCTGCATCTCTTACACGCATATATAGCTCAGAAGCAACATCCTTGCATACATCATCACCGTACTGCAGATTCTCTTCGTTCTGCATTGTACATGGATCTCCTCTCATGTGCATGGCCATATAAGGCACCCCAGATTCTGCAACAACCTTATGCATATTCGAGTCTAAGCTTCCTGCAGATACATCGTTCAGAATGTCAGCTCCGTTGCTTATAGCTTCTGAAGCAACCTCGGAGTTGAAAGTATCAACGGATATGAGCTTCCCTTCCATCTCTGGCAGACCACGAACAGCTTCCAAGACTGGTAAAAGTCTATCCAACTCTTCTTGACTAGATATTCTAGTGGCCATTGGTCGTGTAGACTGTGCACCGATATCAATTATATCAGCCCCTTCAGAGACCATTGATCGAACCCGAGAAACCGCAGAATCTAACGACTGAAACTGTCCACCATCACTAAAGCTGTCAGGTGTTAGATTAAGTATACCCATCACATGGGTTCTGCTGGTAAAATCCCAAAGCTCATCTCCTATTGGTAACACCCTTTGTATACCGTCTTGTCCAACCAGTGTCTCTCCACCTAGCCTCTCCCACGCTTGGTGAATTCCACCGGGATGTAATGCGAGCGAGTGCCAGTGCGCGACCGTATCGTTATCAACAGATGTCCCGAGCAAATCAACCAAAGGTGCTAATACAAACGACCTTTCCCAGAGCCTCTCATGTGGTATGATTAGCTTATCGGAAGCTATTCTCATCTTCCCGTAGAAGAGTATGTCCAAGTCAAGCGGTCTTGGTCCGTAACGTACACCGTCCGTACGCCCCATGTCTCTCTCGATCGTCTTGAGAACGGTCAAAAGCTCGTGAGGTGGAAGCTTGGTGACGCCTCTCACCGCAGCGTTGAGAAACCTCGGTTGGTCGGTCACGTGAACCGGAGCTGTTTCGTATAAACAGCTGTGTCTGGTTACGCAAATGCCGCCGCGCTTCATTAAACGCAAAGCTTCTCTGAAGTTGTTCATCCTGTTCCCGATGTTGCTTCCCAAGGCGATGACGACTTCATGCTCTGTAGAGTCAACTTCGACTCTTGTAGTTGTTGTTGCTGAAGATGAGAAAGCTGAGCTACTTAATGCTACACAGATCAACAACAGTAGAATCAATCATCTAACATTGCAAAACTGAGTCTTTCAGTACATTCGAGGAAGCCGCGAGGTTACCTTGAGGTCTTAATAAAGAGGAAAATGGTGGAGACACGAGAGAGATGAACTTGGATGAGTAGTATCGGTGGAAGGAGACGCGAGCCATAGCAACCGCAGGTGGAGGTTCAGAGAAGCGGCGGAGAAGGAATCTACCGGTGTGGATCATGGTTCCTAATTTTCCCATCATTAACATCCTACAGTGACAAAAGACTGAATCAACGCCCTTACACATTACAGACACTGCTTAAAATTCAGACAAGTGTTTGACTTTTGATTGAAAGATAGACACAAGATAACGAAACAGATCGAAAGGTTAAACTTAACCAAGAAGACAAACATAAACAAAACAATAGTCTCTTCGCATCTTTAACATTATAACATTGAGCAAAAGGGATCGAAACTTTTTTTTTTCAATTTAAATCGGAAGAAGCAAAAGCTTAATACTTTCAAGAGTTTTATGACAGAATCAAGTCAAACCTGGAAGAGAGTAAATAGATGGGCTTGAAGATTGATTGCAGTGAAACAATCACTGATTGGGGAAGGAAAGTGAAGATCTTTCTTGAAAGGGTAATGGGAGATTCTGAGATAACTTTGTCTTGGCGGTTTAATTTTCACCGGCGGCGAGTTGAAAGGGTGCCTATCAACCGGTCGTGTTTAGGTCAACCTCCGTCGTTCACTTCAGGTGTGCTGACGAGTGACGACTGACTGAGAGGAAGGCGATGCAAACGAGTACTCTGTTGTCTGAATCGGATCTGACAAATCCCTACATAGAATAACCAAACATAATAATTAGCGGTTCTAACCGGTTTATCTGTTTCGATTTCGAACAAACACAGTTCGGTTGTAGTGTTACAGTCAAACTCATTAAACCAATAAATGGATATCTATTACTAAAAAAAATAACGATAATAATAATAATAATAACAACGTTGATTATAATCAACATTATTAAGCTAATACTTACGGAGTAATAAATTAATATCAATCAACTGAATACAATTTTAGACATAAAAACTATTTATAAGAAAAACTCTAAAAACTATTAAAATCTTTAAAATGATTTTAGCTGATTAAGATTACTATTTGAGAAAAAAAAATTGTCTGCAATTCTGCATCACAAAACTTCTCATGCTTCGAGTAATTAAGACAATAGATTTAAAGGCAAGACTATGAATTTAAAGATGAAAGGTTATGTTTGTTCGTTACTTGTAATTTCAGGTTTTTTTGTGCATAGAACAAATATCGTATTCATAAAGCCTAGTTTGAAAACATAGCGTTATCGTGTGTATTGTGAACAAGTGTCTCGACATAAAACAAGTACTAAATGAAATGGAATCATATAGTGAGAAGTGAAGTGCTCCTAAAGTCCCAAGTTCAACGGTTCAAAAGCATCGACATCTATTGACCTCTCGTCTCCCAAGATAATGCGTTCCCCGATATTATTCCTTAATTAATTTTGTGCTCTCCTCCAAAATACACCGTTAAGAAAAGTTACATTAATCTTCCACGTTGAATAGTAAAATGCCTCCAAGGGACGTCTTTGTGAAGGGACACCAAGAGAAGGGACATGTTCTTAAACAATCTCTAAGTATAAAAACTAGACTGACTCTTGAAAACATTAGCATAATTTAGAAATAGCATTCATCTTATATTCTTAAATTATTCAGCATCTAACTTCCAAAGCACTAAAACCTAAAATTAATGTATCATTTATTATCGTTGACATTTGTTGAACACATGCACACGCAATGGATTATGGATGTTAACTGAAATATTTAAAATCATATGATGGATCCAACGGATATCGTATTGGTTTAAATATTTTGATATCCGTATGAATCCATATAAAAAACCTTACTCTATCTGTTTAATATGTGAGTAGTTTTAGTTAAAAGTGTGAATATCAATAAAGTTATTATTTTAAAAAAAATATTATTTAATATACAATTTTAATCAATAATTAAAAACAAGTAATGACAAAAAAATGACAAAAAGCAAGTATTATTGGATTCGTTATACAATATTCAATCAATGCAAAATAATTTTGGATTTTGTAAACAACTTACATTGTGAAACAAAGCTTTTGGTTAAAATTATTTATATAATAAAACGGAGAGAATATTTCGAAATACTCTATCATTTTTAAATAAGTGTCAATTTAACATTTTCACACGGATTAAGAAAATAATAAAAATATATGTAAATGATTATTAATTATGCATTTTTGACCAATAGTATTTGAGATAAATAAAATTATTTATAAAATTATGTAATTAATTTTCAACTGAAAATAAGTATAATTTGCATTGAAATTGTAAAGTGACATTTTTTGTGTAATAAGAAAAAAAATAATAACATTTACTATAAACAGAGGGAGTATAAATTAAGTTTATACAATATTTTATAAAAATATTATAAAACTGAAATTAATGATAATATTATAAATTTACTTAATACTCTTTGTTTTATTATAAGCGTCACTTTGACATTTTTCAGGAAATTAAAAATTTGTAAATAAAAATTTATTAGTTATTTAAAAGAGTTAAAAATATTTAATATATTAAATTGTATTAGAATTATAGAATAACACTTATTTTGAAATAAAAAAAACTAAAGTAACACTTATTGTGAAAAAGAGGAATAAAATTTTACTGTTGTATCTTTGGGTATAAACAGTGCTATGCCAGCATATGTGTACAAAAAAATATTATCTTCTACATTTAGAAAGCACCTACAGCATCTTTTGGAAAACACCTGCAACACTGAATTAGCTGAAGATTTCAAAAACAGTACCACCCTTAAATTCATTAAAAAGGTTAATTGACAACAAAAATAAATCTTAAACATACGAATCTGGTGCTGTCATTGTCAAGTTTTTTTTATTTTCATTTATATTATAGTTATATAAATGCATCAATTTTCAATTTAAGAGTCAACGCTTAGATTTTTAGATTAGTATAAAAAGAGACACATCAACACATACAAAACTCAAACTTGTTGCATTCCCCAAACAAAAAAAACCTAAGCAACAATGGAGTCTCAGTCTGGGACTAGTCCACCCGAAACCCCAAAGCGTTCTCCGTTCACCGGAATATTCCACAAACTGAAGTCCAATCTCGTGTTCCGGTCAAAGCTCTCCGAGATAAACGGTGCAATGGGCGATCTCGGCACCTACATACCGATCGTCCTCGCCTTAACTCTCGCCAAGAATCTGGACTTAGGCACGACGCTGATATTCACCGGCATCTACAACGCCGTAACCGGAGCGGTTTACGGCGTACCGATGCCGGTCCAACCGATGAAGTCCATAGCAGCAGTGGCGATTTCGTCGACCGCGGAGGAGTTCGGTATACCGGAGATCATGGCCGCGGGAATATGCACCGGAGGGATCTTGTTCGTGTTGGGGGTCTCCGGTCTGATGCAGTTCGTGTTCAACATCATCCCTTTGTCGGTCGTTAGAGGGATTCAGCTGTCGCAAGGGTTAGCCTTTGCGATGTCTGCGGTTAAGTATATTAGGAAAGAGCAAAACTTTTCCAAGTCCAAAAGTGTTGGCGACAGGCCGTGGTTAGGGCTTGATGGTTTGGTCTTGGCTTTGGTTTGTGTTCTCTTTATAGTTCTGGTGAATGGAGATGGGGAAGAAGAAGAGGAGGAGGAGGGAGAGAGAAATGGTTCAAGAAGAAAAAGGGTTTCGATTATAAGGAAGGTTATATCTAACGTACCGTCTGCTCTGTTGATTTTTTTGTTGGGTGTTGTGTTGGCTTTTATAAGGAAGCCTAGTATCGTGCATGATATTAAATTTGGACCGTCGAAGATCAAGTTAGTGAGAATGGACAAGAAAGCATGGAAAAACGGGTTTTTGAAAGGGACGATTCCGCAGTTACCTCTCTCTGTTCTCAACTCTGTTGTGGCTGTCTGTAAGCTTTCTTACGACTTGTTCCCCGAGAAAAAGTTCTCGGCTACGTCCGTTTCGATGACTGTTGGGTTGATGAATATGGTTGGATGCTGGTTCGGGGCGATGCCTACTTGTCATGGAGCCGGTGGGTTAGCCGGGCAGTATAAGTTCGGTGGGAGGAGTGGTGGGTGTGTGGCACTGTTGGGAGTAGCTAAGTTGGTTTTGGGACTGGTCTTGGGAAGTTCGTTGGTGGGTATAATGGACAAGTTTCCGGTTGGTGTGCTGGGTGCTTTGTTGCTGTTTGCAGGTATAGAGCTTGCGATGGCTGCTAGGGATATGAACACGAAGGGAGATGCGTTTGTGATGCTTGTTTGTACAGCTGTTTCTTTGGGCTCAAATGCTGCGATAGGATTTGTTGTTGGGATTGTTCTGTATGTGGTTCTGTGGATGAGGAACTACGGGAGGGTCAAGCCGACCAACCTTCCTGTTCAAGTTGATCAACATCCTTGAAGGTCTTCGA
The DNA here is from genome assembly GCF_000801105.2 of Raphanus sativus. Lineage (NCBI taxonomy): Eukaryota > Viridiplantae > Streptophyta > Magnoliopsida > Brassicales > Brassicaceae > Raphanus > Raphanus sativus. The sequence goes on from NC_079512.1 coordinate 35,918,080, forward strand.
TCTTTTTATTCTTCTTCTATGCTTTCAAATGTGATCTGTTTTATACCTGAAAATAAAAAAAAAGTTCAAAACTTCGTTGAACTGAATTGTGCTACTCCGTGTAATAACTACATTAGTTTGATTTCTTTTCTTTTTTTATATATATTGTAAATCAGTTTGCCAACGTTTGTGATAATAGAAAAAAAAAGAAAATGGACCAAATAGCTCTGGACTATCTGTGGAATAACCAGTTTTTCATTAGATGGCTTTTTGATCGTTGCGTATAAAAGAAGCTAACTAATTAACCCTTTTTTAACACAAGGGAGTAAGTTGTCCAGAACCATAACTGTTTGATTACCTTGTGTACTAGTCCGTATTGGGTCAGAAGATACAACAAATCCCATTTCGATAGTATCACGAGGTGACTAAGTTTTTACCTTCCAGCGTAACCTTAAACTTTGTTTATGACGCATTCAAGTTTTGCTCTGAATTTACCATTGGTTTATCTTAAGATTTTCTCTATTGATATCTTTAATGTTTTAAAGTCTTACTGTAATGGTTGTAGATTCATAAGGATATTTTCCTCTTGTTTTACCTCGAACTTTCAAACGAAACGGTTCATTGGCGTGTATGATGTATCGATGTATCATGTACTTATCTCTCTGTATAAGGATAAAATAACATTGTCCTATCTTTTTCCACAATTCCACGTCCTCAAACAAATAGGAAACTTTTCTAGCATCGATTTTATTCTTAAAACCCAATGAACGACCAATGTGCTAAGTGAATAGGAAACAAATAAGCCTGCTGGCTGCCATGCTGAACTTCGAGATCAGCATTATCTATACAAAAGTTGTGTGTTTGCATGGATCTTTCAAGGCTTGATAAACTTATATGTAAAACAAATTTACTAAAGTGTTACGAGGACATGGCTATGATAATATAAAGATCTGCGCCCGTGTAATCATTGAAGTATATAGCTTTTAGCGAAGTTGTTTTACCCTCAAAGTTACGTTTTAGTCGAAATCACTTTTGGGAGTACTATCATAATTTGTTGATATATCTTCACCGGAAAGCCAAAGCATCTTTACCTTTCTCATCATGATGTCATCTATTACTAAGCTATCATGGGTGATTATTATCATTAATCCTGTTCAAGCAAATGATACGTGATACGGCAGACCTAAATAATACACATGTCTGTGTATATATATAGATGGAACAAATAAAAAAATTAATAGCATTTAATTTGTTGTTACACCTAATTTATATAAGTAAATAAACATTAGTATATACTATATAGATTCACGAATAGTAAGTTGTCACTCATTCGCACGAATAGTAAGTTGTCACTCATTAAGCCTTTATTTTATTCCTTTTTGACCGAAAGGCAGTAAAAAGTTTCTTCGCTAATCACCAACCACGAGAATTTCTTTCTTTTCTGGAACGCAACGCCCACGATAATTTCCATAATCAAAGGGAGACAATAAATAAGTTTTCCTCATAAATCATGTTGTTATGTATTCCACCGTATAACTCCTTTTTTGAGTTTTGTTTTACTTTCTATTGTTGAAACTTGAAAGGAATTTCTTCTTCATTTCACGAAGGTAAAACGACTAAAAAGAATAATTCAATTTGGCATCTGACATATCACATATGCATGAAATAAACACACCATTAATCTGTTAATCATTTGTTTAGATAACTGCATGAGTGATGCAAATGATTCGTAAAAGAAGTTTAGATAATTCCATAATATCAACATTCGTAACTTAATTGCTAAAGCTGTTAAAACGTCCAAACCAGTTTATACGGGTACTTGCAAATATTAAAATGCATAAGCCCGTGACATGTTGACGAAAAGAATGAGACCCATAAATAGTTAATAGTCAAATAATGTGGGAAGTTTTTCTGGTTGGTGTAGAGAATGGAATCAAATTTTTGAACAAGAAGAAAGGTCACAAGACACATGATGTGTTTCGACTAAACGACATATCTCCTGGGAACAATCCCTCACATGTGCCTTTGGATGCTAACTTTATACGACCACATATGCTTCCAATTACTTAACTACATTACAAACATCTTTCACATTCTCAAATGACAGCTTAAAACTTAGTCAACAACATAAAATTTTAAACTATTTATCCAAATTTATCAGTTGGTTATCCTACAAATTATCTACCCTTTGTCTTCTTAGTATTATTATGTCATAGGCTGCTCATAAGCATAATAAGTACTTTGTTATGGAGTAAAATCTTATATGTAATCCAAAAAAGAAACATAATCAAGTGATATTAACTGTGTTCATAATGCGTTCGGAGGACTCCCGCGTTATATGATTGAAACATGAATTCTAATCAAACATCATTAACATTACTTTATGTCTCTCTAGATTAATAATTTAATATTTAATTTTATAACTCTCCTGTTGTTCTACTTTTTCTTTACCTTTCCATCAATAATAGTCAAGCTATATTTTTACAATCAAAGTATTTCACAAATAATTCGACAGTGTTTCAAACAATATGCATTTTTCCAAGGGCAAATTTGTAATATAATTGCCAGTTGTCAAGAAAACTCGCGCGTTAAATCGTCCGTCTCACATCTCACAGCAACTCAAATGGTCAAATTTGTCACTTGTCAGATAAATTGTCAATTGTAGCAATTTTATGAAAATATTTGGTCCTCAAAGTGAAACTAATTAGCAATTACAATTGTCGTTAAGCTACCGAAGCAGTAATTAGCAGTTTAAGGTACTAACTAGATCTTGACCCGTGCGACCGCACGGATATTAATTTTCAATTTTAGTTTTTTTATACTAAATAATATATTTATAATATTTAATCGTTTTATATTGACTAAGTTAGGGGTGGGTATTTGGGTATCCACTCGAATTCAGTTAAAATCTATTCGGATTTGAGTTTTTTGAGTTTAAAGATTCTACTTCTATTCGAGTATTTATAAACTTTGTTCCGGTTTGATTCAGATCTTTGCGGGTTTGATAACCCGTTTAAACTATTTTTGAATTTTCAAAATTTATATATCTTTAAATTTCCCTAAATCTAAAAATAAAAATAATATAACATGTAAATTTGAGTAATGTAAGCCAAAGTACCTAAATTAAAAATTAAAATAGATTTAACTTGAATATTTGGATGAAGAATAAATATATATTTTAAATATTTTGGAGTTTTGATTATTGTTTATCTACTTTAAAATGTTTACTTTTGATTATTTTTTATATTTCAAATATTTTAACCAACTTAAAATAGCTTATATCTTGGATATTAATTCGAAAAATAGCTAACATATTGAAGTATATAAATATGATTTAAATACATTTGAATATCCGAAATATTTCGTTCGGATGAAGTTTGGTTATGGTTCTCTAGATACCAAAATGGTAAATCCGTTTGGATATTATCTAGTTTCGGTTCAAATATGCTAATACTTTTTCGTTTAAATTTTTTAAATGAAGAGTTGATATTATAATTTTCAGAATCGTTTATCTAATAAAAATGTATTTTTTTGAATTTCACATTGATTTAATGGAGAAGTTAATGAAGTGTATTTAATTTAAATTTAATTTGGAAAACACATTAATTGAAGTGGAAAAGACAACATTAAAATAGGAAATATTATTTAATGTCAGTGGCATACCATTGTAAATAACATTGAAAACTAAGGGGTATTTTATATGGGTACTTCTCTTTTAATAATATAGAAGTTCCCTGTTATTTATACTCCCTCTGTTTTTTAAAGATGTATGTTTTGGAGTTTTCACACATATTAAGAAAACACAGTAATCATGCATTGTTTTTAGAAATTATCAAACTTCAATGCATTTTAACCAATAGTCTTTCAATAAATTCAATTAATTTTATTGAAAATTGCAATTTTATATAGAAAACATAAAAAATACATCTTTTTGAAACAAATATTTTTTCCAGAATATGCATCTTTTAAAAACAGAGGGAGTATATTTTATGCATTGTTGTTAGCAATTACTCCCTCCGTTTCAAATTATATGTCGTTTTGGAGCAAAATTTTCGTTTCAAAATAAGTGTCGTTTTATGATTTCAATGCAAAATTTATTGACTTTTTAATCTAATCTATTTTTCTATTGGTTGAAATCTAATTAGGTGTATAGGTAATGATGTTTTTATCTAGTAAATATACAAAATTAAATATTTTATTAATATGTGTGCCGAAGTCTAGAACGACAAATAAATTGAAACGGAGGGAGTATGATTTTATTTTATTTGTCATCATTATGGATCAATATTCACTATTTGAACTATTGATTCACTTAATATAATACTACTATTTAGTTATATACTTCACAGTACCTCGTATTTTGTGGTGCATTCCACCTTCTACTATTATTATGCTTACAACAAATGTGATGGAGTCTCCATTATCCATGGTCCGTTACCTGCTTGACACTTTAATGAAGAAAATAACTATAAATTAAAAATAATTTAAGAAAAAAACAAAAACCCTTAAATCTTTTTATTACACACACTCTCTCCCCTATCTCTCACTAGAAAGTACACTCCCCCACTTACATTTCATCCTCATTTATTCTCTAAAGTTTCCTTCTTTTGATATTTTGCAAGATCTCTCCTTTCTTCAAAAGGAAAAGAAACTCAGAAATCAAAGTTTCTTGATTCGTTTCGTGAATCAGAGTAAGTTTCTCCTTTATTGCTTTTTTTAGCTTTACTCCATTCGAGTTTTCAAATTGTTTGATTCTTTTTTCTTAAATAAGTTTCTGGGTTTGTTATTGTTGCTTATTCCTTGCTTGGAAGATTTGTGAAAGTGTGTTCATTTTCTTCTCTTAAGTATAGTTTAAGTATCCCACTGGTTGATTAGCAAACAGTTGCTACTGTAGTTACTGTATCCTCTTCAAACTTTACATAAACTGGGAGGCGAGACTTTCTATATTAGTTGATTTGTTTAAGTAAATTTGTCTAGGAGAGTTGAGTTTTACCATTCTACAGTATTTGCTTTTCAAGTGGATTGATCTTTGAGGTATTCCCCTCCAAGTCTCTATCTTTGGAGTTAATTGGGAGTGGGGCTTTTCTTCATGTGCTTGGTTCCTCATATGTCTTCTCTGTTAGATGTTGAAAAATGTTTTGTCCTTTTCCTATGAAAGAATGAAAACTATTTTCTAAGCTCTATGAACTTGACTAGTGTGTGAGATGAACTGTTATCTTTGATTATGTATGTAATGGTTTTAACACAAAGCTAATTAAGTGATGAAGTGATTGTTGCTGTTGATAGATCCATCTGTTGTTTCAGGGATGCTAATGCTTTTCATGCTGTTATTTTTTTTTTGTTACTGCAGATTAGACTAATAGCAAAATTGAGCTGGAGCTTCTTTGGTGAGAAGCTAGATGGCTATGGGGTGTAAAGTTGTTGTCCTTTTCGCACTCTTCTTCACTGTGTCAGCAGAGATTTACATTGTGACTATGGAAGGAGATCCTATCATTAGTTACAAAGGCGGTGTTAATGGCTTCGAAGCAACTGCTGTGGAGTCTGATGAGAAAATTGATACTACAAGGTGCCCCCTCCTGTGTGTTCTCCCTTCTTCAAGCATAATCTCATTGACACCTTGTTTAATGCTTGCTTGATTAACAATCTGTTACCTTTTTTGTATGGCAGTGAACTGGTGACATCATACGCCCGTCACCTCGAGAGGAAACATGATATGCTTCTTGGAATGCTCTTTGAAGAAGGATCATACAAAAAGCTTTACAGCTATAAACACCTCATCAATGGATTTGCAGCTCATCTCTCCCCTGCTCAGGTGAAATCATGATATAGTCTCTTAAATGTTTTATTTCCTTTGTCCCTTTCTTCTTACACTATATATTAGTAGGCGGAAGTGCTTCGTCGTGCTCCTGGTGTGAAACACCTAAGCAGAGATTGGAAAGTGAGGAAGCTCACCACACATACACCACAATTTTTGGGATTACCAACCGATGTTTGGCCAACGGGTGGTGGTTACGACAGAGCAGGAGAAGATATTGTTATTGGCTTTATCGACTCAGGGATTTTCCCTCATCATCCTAGTTTTGCTTCTCACCACACTGCAGTACCTTATGGTCCTCATCCTAGTTATAAAGGGAAGTGTGAAGATGATCCTCATACTAAGATTAGCTTCTGCAACGGGAAGATCATAGGTGCGCAGCATTTTGCTGAAGCTGCTAAAGCAGCTGGTGCGTTTAACCCAAATGTTGACTTTGCTTCACCAATGGATGGTGATGGACATGGAAGGTTCGTCTTAGTGTACCTGAAACAATAGAGTTTAGTTCAAACAAATATGATTAGTTCATAGTTACATTTGTGTAGTAATGCTTTCTTTGTTATTTTCAGTCATACAGCAGCTATTGCAGCTGGGAACAACGGTATACCTGTGAGGATGCACGGCTATGAGTTTGGAAAAGCAAGTGGGATGGCTCCTCGTGCTAGGATTGCTGTTTATAAAGCTCTATATAGGCTTTTCGGAGGGTTTGTATCTGATGTGGTTGCTGCCATTGATATGGTAAAGAAAGAAACTTATCACAGTTTTCTAAAAAAAATGTGATGGACCAAATTGTAGTAAGTATGTTTTTTTTTTTGTGAGGAAAGGCTGTTCATGATGGAGTTGATATTTTGAGCCTCTCGGTTGGTCCAAACAGTCCTCCAGCTACTACAAAGACAACTTTCTTAAATCCATTCGATGCTACGCTTCTTGGTGCTGTGAAAGCTGGTGTGTTTGTTGCTCAAGCTGCTGGCAACGGTGGTCCCTTTCCCAAGACTCTTGTTTCATACAGCCCTTGGATCACCACTGTAGCTGCTGCTATCGATGATCGCAGATACAAGAACCATCTGACACTTGGAAATGGAAAAATGCTCGCCGGAATAGGATTATCTCGTAAGCTTCTTCCCCTCCCTATGATATAGGTCTTTATATTGGTTTCTTGATGAATCCTTTATGTGTGTGTGTTGGTGCAGCTTCTACTCGGCCTCATCGTTCGTACAAAATGGTATCAGCAAATGATGTTCTGCTTGGTTCTTCTGGCGTGAGATACAATCCGTCAGATTGTCAGAAACCAGAGGTCTTGAACAAAAAGTTGGTCGAAGGAAACATTCTTCTCTGTGGATATTCGTTCAACTTTGTTGCTGGTTCAGCTTCCATCAAGAAAGTTGCTGAAACAGCCAAGCACCTAGGCGCTGCTGGATTCGTACTCGTTGTAGAAAATGTTTCTCCAGGCACAAAATTCGATCCTGTCCCTTCTTGCATTCCAGGGATTCTGATCACAGATGTCTCTAAGTCAATGGTAATATATAAGTTCACTAAACAGTTAAAATCACTCTCACTAGTATTTTCCTCAAACTTGTTTGTTTTTCTTCACTAGGATTTGATTGATTACTACAATGTCACCACGTCAAGAGACTGGACGGGAAGAGTGAAGGAGTTTAAAGCTGAAGGAAGCATTGGAGATGGTTTGGAACCTATTCTTCACAAATCAGCACCTGAAGTGGCTTTGTTCTCAGCTCGAGGACCCAACACTAAAGACTTCAGCTTTCAGGATGCTGATCTTCTCAAACCAGATATTCTTGCTCCGGGCTCTCTCATATGGTCTGCTTGGTCTGAGAATGGAACTGACGAGGCTAACTATGTCGGTGAAGGATTTGCATTGATTTCTGGCACAAGCATGGCTGCGCCACACATTGCTGGTATAGCTGCTCTGGTGAAACAGAAGCATCCTCAGTGGAGTCCAGCTGCTATCAAATCGGCTTTGATGACAACTTCAACAGTCATGGACCGAGCAGGAAGGCCTCTCCAAGCACAGCAGTACTCTGATACAGAGACGGTGACGCTTGTTAAAGCAACTCCGTTTGATTATGGAAGTGGTCATGTCAGTCCAAGCTCTGCTCTAGACCCTGGTCTCGTCTTTGATGCTGGTAATACCTCTCTACTCGAATGGCATAGACTTCTCGGTTCATGTACCTACAGATGTTTGATTAGGGTTTTTTTTTGTAGGTTATGAGGATTACTTAGGTTTCTTGTGCACCACGCCTGGTATCGATGCCCACGAGATAAGGAACTTCACAAACACTCCATGCAATTACAAAATGAAACATCCTTCGAACTTCAACTCGCCATCCATAGCCATTTCCCATCTCGTGAGAACACAAACCGTAACAAGAAGAGTGACGAATGTTGCAGAAGAGGAGGAAACATACACAATCACATCGAGAATGGAGCCATCCATCGCCATTGAAGTGAGTCCTCCTGCGATGACACTTAGAGCCGGAGCTTCGAGAAGCTTCTTGGTGACTCTAACAGTGAGATCTGTGACCGGAGCTTATAGCTTCGGACAGGTTACTTTGAAAGGAAGCCGAGGGCATAAAGTGAGTCTCCCAGTGGTTGCCTTGGGACACAAGCGATAAAGACAATATATGAGATGTTGTAATATTATTATTATTGTTATTTTTATAATACGCAGTAGTAATAAAAGGTAGTTTTGTATGAGTAAAAATGAATAATACTGTTTGTATAATTAGTTATTTTTATTATTTAAAAAAATTGAAGAAATAATAGTGACATGTTATATGATGATGATACATGCATTATATCTGTTAATTACCTACTAATCTTTCTAAAAATATCAATTGAAGAGAACATCTCTGGAAATAAACATTCATGGTTAAAAGATCATAACCAACATTATAATGCTGCTGAGCCATGGCACCAATAACACTCATATCATCAAACGTGTTCATACTCACGGCCAAGCAAAATCTATCTCCATTGTCACTTTCAACAAACAAACTCTTAAAGTCTAACGTCAGCTCAGCGCCGCCAGCGAAATGAAATGTGACGACGGGAAACCCTAAGAGATCAAGCTTCATGTGCCCTTCATAGCAAGGCTTCGTGTACTGGTCCCAATCTTTAACGCGTGTGTGTACATCTCCTAGAATAAAATCGATTTCTTCAAAGAGTGTGTCGTAAGCTTCTCTAGCTAGGATCGTCGGTGAGCAACCCGTGTCGATGACGGTCCCTCCTTGGGAGCCATATCTCTTGAAAACATCGGGTTTGATGTCCAGAAGTTTATGACCTAAGGAGATTGCTTGGAGGTCAAGGTAGTAACGGTCTTGGAATATGCTTAAAGGGGTTGGATCGCCTTCGGTTCTGGCGCCGTCTCCGAGGATAAGAATGTTGTGAGGGTTGGTCGGATCGGTTAAGCTACCGAAGCAGTAAGAGAATTTAGAGCCGAAGTTGCGGGTTACTATGGAGAACTTACCTGGACCTAAACCTAGCACGCCGCTGTACTGAGTGAAACCGGAGTTGTCTTGTCCGCAGCCTATTACAATGTCGTGTTCAGAGACCAAACCGTCGTCTGATGTCTGAAACGTGAGCTTTTCTTCAGCTAAGGTACCTCTAGTGCTTGAATTGTCGCGGTAAAGGAGGTAGTATTGGCAAGTTTTGGTCCTTTCGTCGTGGGAGATTCGGGGCATGGCGTGTGGTGCGAATTCGCACGAAGCGTCACGGTAAGTGGAAGATCTTGAAGGTCGGTAAAATGGAACTGACTGAGGGTAACATTTACAGGGAAGGCATTGGATCCAAGTCAAGTCACTACCTGTGTCTATGAGTAGAAGTTGTGGGACTGGTGGGTTGCCTATAGAGATGTTCGCGAGGAATGCTGCTGGACGTGTGATAGGAGTTATATGTGAGATGATACTCACTGTGTCTGTGGTCCACTTGTTATCTAGACGGGAAGCGGGAGGTGGCTTGGAATGCAAGTAACCTGTATTTTTCTTTGGTGATTCTTGAATTTTGTTTGATTTTGAGTGTAGTAGCCTTGGCGCAAGTCGGGGATGCGATGTGCATCGGTTGGAGCACGTGAATGCGATTAGGGAGATAAGAATGGTGGTACGCAATGTTAGCGAGATAGTCATTTGATAATCACGAAATTAGTTTTCTCTTAAAATCCTTTTAACAGGAGTTGAGAAAACCAAAGGCATTGACTCTCTGTCTTTGTGTGAACTTCTTTTTCGTATGGAGGGGATTCTTTTTCTTGCATGATTCATTGATTTTACCAACCGAAGTTGAACACATAGCAATCTGATCATATTTCAGGCAAAAAGATTACGTACGTTCATGGATCTAACATGTCTTCAAATATGTTTTCAACAAGAGCACGCGGCGGATACAAGAAAATTTCTAGCTGGGGGCACAATACTAAAAACTAGGGCTGATAACAAAGAACTGAACCAAATCTGATCCAAAAAATAATATATATTGAATCCGAATTGAAACTGATTAAATATTTGAGTGGGTTCAAAATTTTGGTATTTAAAATACCGAAATCGAATTCGATTCGAACCGAACACGACCCGAAATATTTCGGATACCCAAATGTATCTGAAAGAGATTTATATACGTAAATATATTAATTATTTTTAAATTTAATATATATTAAAAACATCTAAAATATATGAGTTACTTTTAAGTTATCCAAAATACATGAAAATATATATAAATGGTCAAAAGTACATGTTTAAAATAGCTAAAAATATATACAAAACACTATATAATGAATTTAAAAAAAAAATTATATATAGTAGCTGTTATGATGTGAGGATGTTTTGTAACATTTTTTATATAAAACATATATACAATAAACCTTTGGTATTGATAAAAAATATTATAGAACAGAAGGTAGTAATATATTGTTGGATGTTGGTTATAACTAAAATAATTTCGTATTAAAACTGGATTTTATCTTACAAAATGAAATCAAAACAACTATAAAGCTTACAACTCAAGTTTCTTAGAATTTCGCTTTTAACAAGGCAGAAGTATGCTTGTTTCTAATTTTATGGAGTCTGAAACACCCCATAATCTTACATGTTTATAAATTATCATATAGTTGATCTTCTCTCTTTCATCTTACCTATTCCTCGTCGATGAGACTAATTGAATGACATTAACATTTTAATGACATTAATTTTTTAATATAAAATTGTTTGAAAAGGATTAAATTATTTGATTATTGATTGAGGCAATTATCGGTATGCCATTGGAACATTTGGCTGGTCTATATATACGCTGTAATTAGCTATTCCATCAATCCCGAAAACAATATATTCTAAATATATTCCATTTTTCCAATATCCGTTATCTTATTGAATCCATTTACACCAAAACAATCATATACTAAATGGTTTAACAAAGAGACGATGGTCTAACTGGTGACCAAGAAATGAAGAAGAATAATAAATTCGTTAATGTTCCTAATAAAGTTTACCATTCACAAGGAATAGTCATTTTTTTCATTCCTTCTCATTTCTTTTATTTTAGAGAATTAAAGAACAAATTTGTTGCTCACTAAATTTGATATAGAATAACTGTTCCTCATCATTTCCATAATTTTATTCTCATCTATTTTTTTTCTATTTGTTTCTAGTGTTCCCGAGATGGTTACCAGTTAGACCCTAAATGGAACCGGCGAGTATATTTTAGGTTTTAATTAGTTTTTTCTTTATTTGGGGCTTTCGATTAGGTTTTAATTAGGCTTTTTGATTTGGCTTCGATTGAAAGCCCATATTTCCTTTGGTGAGTTTACGCATGGTTGAATAATCTGTGAAATAAAAGTAGTGGTCGGATTTGGAAACTATCACACTGTCTCAGCTGAATGCTTCACTATGCTTCATATGTTGTACAGTTTTATTACTAGATTAGGTCCGCACAACGTCCGGATGTATAGAAATAACACATTATGTTTGAACAAAGTAGTGTAAATGTGTAGTGTATTAGTTGTCCGTAAATCGTAGAATGACAATGTTTTTGTTACAAGCAGAGGTGACGGAGAATAGAGTAATTAACATTTTGTTCATTTCCGAAAAAAAATCTAATTAATTTGCATACTTATTGTGTTTAAAATTTCTTGTCAGCAAGTGTATGCCAATAATCTAGATGGATACCAGAAGATATGCTCCCGTTGTTTTCTAAACACACACGGATCAAACCTATGGTCATGTTTTAGTCAAGAACACAGATGTTTTTTAAAGTGTTACGTAAGTTAAGCGCCATGAAATTGTATTCGGTGGTTGTAAATCTCGAGATTAAGTTTTATATATATTTAGAGAGAAAGAGAGATAGAAAGAGAGAGAAAGAGAGAGAGAAAGAGAGATAGAAAGGGGATCGGCGTTTGGCCGGCGCGTGAGCGTCCGTGCCACCGTCGGACCCCTTTTTCTTCCGTCATAAATGTTTTCTTTCGCCTCCTCTACACCGCCCTGTCATTGTCCGTTTTGTCCGAGCTCTGATACCGCCGCTATCTCTATCGGTGGCGCGGCTTTTGGAATAACAACGCGGTCGCTTGGAGGTGAACGGCGGAGAGGGAGTGGTTTGCATGCCCAGGTGCTGTTTGTTCCCGAGGGATGGAGGCTCTAAGATCCGTCGCCGTCGGGTTTTTTCCGGGAGGTGGAGGCTTCCTCAGTTTCACCGCCGCCGGTTTCAGATTCCGGAAGGGGAGATTTCTTCTACTCTGCCTTCGCCGGCTTTTGTTCTGGAGATTGGAGGCTCGCAAAGCTCCAAGCTGTCGGTCTTGAACCCGGGTTCTTTTTGGGTGTTTATCTACTGTTTCGAGGTGTTTAAAGGCGAAACGTCGATCTTGTCGTCTTGGTGTTGTTTTGGTCACAGCGTAGGAGCTCTCGGTCGTTGATGAAGCTCTCGTTGATGGCGGTTATGGTTGAGAGGATTATAGAAGTGGTGTTCTCGATGTGCATGTCTAGGGTTTGAAGAGCTTCATAGTCGGATTAGATCTCGCGGGAGCGATGGATCTCTCCGACGGTAAGACTATGTGGAGAAGAAGAGAGATGGTTTCGGTCTGAGGCTTGTCGGCTTAGAGCTACGACGAAACGAAAAGTGAGGTGGTGGTGCTCAGACGACGATTTGAGGCGGCGGCGGTCAAGATAAGACGGTGGCGTCTGGACGGATCAGATGTGCCCACGTGTCCAGCATCTTGACGCGTCGAGCTTTCTCGTCGGGTTTGGTGGGTTGACTGTTGAGCCGTTGGTCCGTTTTATTTTTTCTTAGTATAACCCGTAGTGTACTGGACTTTGTATTGGATGTTAGTGTATTTGGGCTTCGGCCTTTTGTTGGGCTTGGCCTGTTTAATCAATATAATCCATTGGCGGAAAAAAAAAGTTTTATATATTTTAAAGAGAAAATTCAAAAGAAAAAATTCGTACTGCGTGGAAAACGAACGTGAAGGAGAAGACAATGACAGATATAATATTTGGTGATGGAAGAAGGACACATGCATTGATGATTCTTCACGTAAAGAAAGGCCTTCGAGTTGGCATTTCCTTGCCTCGCGAATCTTTGTCTACCTCGTGCTTCTTTTTAATTCACTTGTCCTTTTATTTGTATATTACTATTAGAGTTGGTTGTTTCTTTATAAGAAATGGTATTTCGAAGTGCCACAACACTCGCTACTCTGTCTCTTCTCCTCTTTGACTTTTGTCACACTTGTCTCTATCGTCTTAACTCAACCATGGTTTAAAAAGTTTATTGCAAACCCCAAGCTAGCCTAATGGAGTATTATTGTTATCATTTAAGTATCTTCTACTGCTTCTCGATATGGAGTACTATTGTTATCACTATCAGCCCGATGCTTCTCGATAGGTATTATTTTGTCCTATAATTAACAAATACACTATGTCACCAGTTAATTGAATTGTTTGATTGATTAAACGATTCAATCCAAATCAAGACCCCCCATGTATTTCTCGTTGTTTGTTTTCTCTTAATACAGTCAAACCTCTATAAATTAATAATGTTGGGACTACACCAAAACTATATTTTTTTTATTAATTTATAGAGATTATTAATTTAATGAGTTACTAATTAAATCAAAAATTCAATTTGAGACTATAAAAGTATATTAATTTATAGAAATATTAATCTATCGATTATTAATTTAAAGAAGTTATACTGTAATCTTTTGTTGGGATCGTGAAATGTGAACGTGATGTGTGGTTCAAGAGTCAACTTCAGACGTAGGGTTGGCACTATTAATTCTGAATAATGTAAACCCCTCATTTTTCATTTTATTCAGATTTGTAACTAATGCCCATATGTCACTTTAATATACAATGTTCATACCTTTAAAAGCCATAAATTTGAGTTTTGGTTCCATTTATATAAACTCTCAAGACATTATACTGAATTTCGAATATCTTGGTTTCATGTATACACACGTAATCATGTAACACTCTTAATCATGTTCATGTTTTCATGCATATGGTCAGACCGCACAGAGTTTCCAGAGAATAATTTTTTTCTGTAAAAGACTAAAATTAAAAAAAAAAGAGAATATTTTTTTTGGTTAATTAGATCTAAAATATCGCTCGTACCATGTTTACGCCAGTTAAGAGATTGTACTTGTAACTAGTGTTTGAACAATAAATAATTTAATTTGAAGGAAATAGAACATTTTTTTCAGAAGTGTTAGAACTTTTATACTAAACAAGAAAAGACATAGAAGTGAGCTAGAACTACTACGTATATTGACTTTGACAGCCTAGATGGGAATATATAGTACTTTTGATTATTGTAAATACAATTAATTAGAAGGGGCCGAAGATGATAAGGAATTTTCGTTCTGTATACACTGGCATCTGAAAAGAAAATATTTAATAGAATTCTCAGATATAAATGAAAACAGGGAGATCCAACTAAACTTTGTTGTTGAGGACTATGTGTTTTGTCAAACATAGGATCCGACCATTGTTTGTTGTACATGTGCCATAGAGACATGTCCCTCGCATCACCCTAACTACTTGTCTTCCAGATTTAATATTCATACATACAGACCTTTCTACAATTTAACCCAAGAAAATATAACGAAAAGTCACACTATTTTATGTAAAACGAATTGCAGGTATTACAAGAGGAAGAAGATATGAGATAAACAAGAGAGACGTACAGAGCTTCAAAACAGCATCTTGTACTATTGATTATCTCTTTTGTACACTAGTAACAAGTTTATATGTATATACAAGTATCAAACTATAGCCAGAAAACTAACTAATGAATCATACTATAAACCAAGGTTAACCGACAACAGAAACAAAAAGAAAAAAGAGAAGAAAAAAGCTATTTAAAGATTAAATTTCGATCACCAGGGTTTAGGTTTACAAAGCTATAATCAATAGATTTACATTTTGTAAATAAAGGGACATCATATCAAGAAATGATGAATCTATTTTATTTGCAAATAGATTGACAGTATATTGGGAAAATTACATAATCCAAAATAATGGAACCAAAATAAATATTAAAGAAAAAAAAAAGAAACTGCAAGCTTGAAGCTTTGACTTCCAAGCTCCAAGAAAAAACACTCAACCCACTTATTATACTACAACGCTCTCGCTTCCTTGCTCAGTCAGAATCGTCAATCTCCGAGCTGTCTTCAAGAACTCACTGCAAACATTTATTTACTAATCAGATGTTCAACTCAATCACCACAGATTAGGACAAAAACACAACACAAGTCTGTTTTTTTGTTTTACCTGAAAGGTTCTTTTCCCGGGTATTTGATAGCTCCTGATGCATCCCTATAGTGAACAGAGCTCAACATCTCAGACTTTTGAATACCAAACATGTCAGAGAGTTTCCTACTCAACTCTTCGTACGAGCCAAGAACCGACAGGTCTAAGGTTCGACCCACATCGTCCGACTCCATAAACACTTTACAATGCCTTGTCTCCAAACCCAAACCCAATGCTTCATGAGCTTTGTCAGAGCAAACTGGTGGGATCTGCGTCTTCTCTACGTCCTTTGACCCTTTCTGCTCCTCGGGTAGTATGAGCTTTCCGAACAACACGATGTGAGACTTCTTAGATTCTGTATCACTGCCTGGTGATGTTCCCATAGTCAAGAAGCAAAACCCTTTCTCGTTTTTGCTATCAATGTTTCGAAACCCTAGAGGCGGAGGAGTTGATGATGGAGGCGGAGGAGGAGGTCGGTTTAAGTAGTAATGGTGGAGATCAGAAGAAGATAGCCCGTAGTACTGATGAGCATTATGCCTGGCTCCCTGTAAACCCACGGGAACATTGTCCAGAACAGAGCTTAAAGGGTTTGATGATCTGATAAGAGGATTGCTTGGGAAAGAAGGTACTGAGATCCGAGTGCTGTAATCCTGATGCTGAGGAAGCCTCATCTTTTTCCTCGGCGGGGAAAAGGAAGGGAGTGGCATCGGATGTACGTTGGATACCAACTCGACCAACCACGGGTTAACCCGCTTCACGTTTTGGAGTAGATCAGGCTCATCCCACGCCACCTGAAAAAACAACAAAACTTTTTCTTAAGTTTCTCGGTCTTCCAACTTAAAACCAACCGGCAAGATCTTCCAAGAGTCCTTTATATTAAATATCGATCTAGGCGGCAAATCGGATCTAGACAAATCAATAATCCTCTATAAAACGCCTAATTACCACCTAAACTATTTCTTGACACTTCTAAACTTAGAAAAAGAGAGATTTACAAAGTAAAGAACAAAAGGAGGTAACTTGGGGAAGGGGTTACCTGTAGAAGCCGCCAAGGAGAGTTAGGCCAACGGATAGGATCAGAGACACTGACAGCTGAAACAGTCCCCATAAACCAACTAATCCTAGAAGAATCTTCCGTCTCAAACGCCATCTTAAACCTCATACCTGAGCACCAAGGAATCCTCATCGCAGCCCTAGCATCCAACGCCTTGACGCAAAACTCAGACGAGCTAGCCCTAGGATAGTACACAACTTCAAAAGCTCTTCCGCTAACAGCAAGCGCGGCAGCTTCCACAACAGACTCAGCCGTCACTTTCCCTTTCCTATCCGCAAGAGAACAGTTACTATCATCCCTCAAAAGAGAAGAGTAGCCGCCGCAGCTTCCACCGATAGGGTTCCAACCCGCCGAATACTCAGGTCCGTTACCACCGATCCCTCCTCTCTTAGCTCTCCTGATCCCTACGCAGAGATCTCCACTCTCAGCTCTCATGAACACGATGGAGTCTCCAGCCACGAGCTTCTTCTGGTTCACGAAGTTACTCCAACCGGTCGTGAGAAGGTGTCGACGCGGTGTGCCTCTGTAGATATGTCTAAACTTCCACACGTCTCCGTGAACATCCTTGGCGAGGATGGTCTGAACTGGTGGCTCGGCGTTGTAATCCAACCTCGGGAAGATCGTCTCCGCGCAGTAACGCGGAACGGAGAACCCTCCACCGTTGTTAGCATCCGATTGAGTCAGAGTCTTTGCAAACGACGGCGTTTTCTCGCTGCTGTTACTCTCCGAAAAACCGCTACTATCTTGGCGGCCATCGTGATCGACAAAGTCGTCGTCTTTTAGAGGAATCAGTCTGAGTTTGGCGAAAACCTCGTCGGATTCAGGGTCAGCCATGTACTTGATGGCCAAGACACGGCATAGAACCATCGGAGGGAGAGGAAGGTTCTTGAAATCGACACGATCGTAAGCGTTCTCGGCGTGGCCTTGAGGGAAGTAGAAGACTTTGGAGTTCATAGGTGGCATACGAACCATGCCACCAGCACATGCATGCCATAGTTGAGGATCTAAGCCTTTCTCTGATCCGCTTCTCATCGGATTCATAACGTTAATCATAGTTGTGATAGATACCTCAGGACTGTGTTTGCTGTAAAAACGAAAAAAAAAGGATTAGTTTTGTCTGAAAGAAGACAACATACAAAAGCAATCAGTTAAACTTCAAATGCTTTTTTTTTTTTTTACTTTCTTGAAGTACTTTAAAACATGTTATAAAGCTTAAGTCTTTTGTATCAGTCAACTCTATACCTAACAAAAGAGATTTCCCGGAAAAGAAAAAGTTTCCTGAGAATCCGACAATTGGGTCAGTTCGGATAGAAGAAGATTTCAAATATCAACAACCAATCTAATTTTAGAAATTTATCAGCTAGATTCCTGTAAGAGCGTCTGCTCACGGATTGTGTTGTGAAGAAGATAAAGCAAAAAATAAAACACACACAGATCGGTCTGAGAACTGAAACAGTAAACTTGGAAAGTACAGAGAAGAACATAGACAAGCTTAATCCCATCAATTTAATCAAAAGATGAAATTTTCAGACAAGGGTTCCTTCGATTAAACAGAGAAAGATAAAAGACGAAAGTAACGAGTTTTTTTTTTGGTTCAAACCTTCAACAGTGGCAGATCTGAGGCTAAAAAGTAAAATCTTTGATGATTCTGTCTAAAAAGACTCTCTTGGTTTCTTGAGAATCTGAAGATTCTGTAGCTAGTTTTCTGCTTCAGAATCGGATAAGAGAAGTTCCCTTTTTGTTTTGTTGCACAGAGGGAAATGAAAAGGGGGTTCTTGTATATATGAAGGAAAGAGTTTTTGCTTTCTGGTTTAACTTGAAAAAAGAATATTATTCTCTCTTTTTTCTCAACTTTTATTAACTCATTCACATGTCTTTTTTTCTTATTAGTCTTACTTTTGCCTTAATTAATCCAAGATTAATTTTTAAAACGTAATATTTTGAATAATAAATTCAAGTCCCAGAAAATGTAACAATATGGTAAGTCAAACCCTTGGTTCCGGGCATAAAAATTGACAGTACGACGGAGTGTTAAAATATTTAAATACAGTTAATACTTTAACGAAAATATCGATATACGAGTAAAGAGTTAAATCACGCACGTGACGGATCCGCACGTGTCGTCGGTGCTTCCGACATATCTCCTTGATATCTGATTAGAAGCATCTAATTCATTAACTATTCGGCTTAAAAACAGATTTATTTTTCAAACTCAGCTATTAACTGTTCTTTGAATAAAACTAAGTTTTACAGTTTGATAATCCCAATATCATTTAATTTTTTTTTCTTATTGTTTACGAAACACTTTGTAGTTTGTTGATGATTTCCATGTGAGCAATTTGCTCACGCTGACCATATTTAGATAGTCTATGGAAAATCAGACTATAAAAATACCTACTTTGGTTTTTTTTTTCTTTTTCTTTTGAGAAAGACCTACTTTCGTTTTTAACTTCTTATGTGAGTGATCTTTACGGTTCTGTCTAAATTATTTGTATGAGAAACATATAAGAGCAGTATTATAACATTCATGTCATATAATATGCTTTTTGATATACAAGAAAGAAAACATTTAGAATTATTTTCCTACAAGACCATAACTTTACTCCATATGTCCAACTAAGACATAGATTATCAATACTATGATCATAGCAAGGCTCCATAAAGTTCCGCATGTGTCTTTGTATTTTCTTGTCGTAAGATAGCTTTCACATTAATACGAAGGGTTATTCATCTAGGCCATACGTAAACAAAAACTCAGTATCAATTATCTACAAACTAGAAACCAAATAGTTGAAGATTTATTGCATTTTATGAAAATATTAGTATATTACTAAATCAATTCACCAAAATCTAAGGGATTTTCAGTCAAGGATTTAAAAAAAAAAAAAATCAAACGCAAAAAGCATATATTCTAACAGAGATTCTCTTTATAGCGATACCTTTTTGTGTCAGCTTTTTGTAGCAGTGCTTATGCTGAATTCATCGTGTATAAAATGAAATCTAACTTAAAGTAACACTGATTCTTTTTCCTTTTGGACATCGATTTTGTTGTTCAACAAAAAAAGGCAAACACTGATTTATCTATGGAGTAATTGTTATCTATGATATGAATCCAAAAAAAAATTCCAGTCCAAATTTCAAATAATTATAAATTAATAGAATATGAACTGGAATTGATATATAAGAAACTAATAATGAAAACATATTTGAACATATGACATAGCTCGTGCGACTAACCATGGTTAAGCTTGAAGTGTGCCTGTGTATATACTGGAGGTCAACACCATTGTCAATAATTATTGTTTACTTGTACCATTTCTGTTAATCCAGTAATATTTACATGTCACAAAGCAATTTCGCCATCAGAAAATAAACTCAGTGGATCTGATCTGAATGTCCTTATTCGTTCAGATTTGGTTATCAGTTATCACAGTTGCATGTACATAGTCCTCATGTTTGACCATATGCTTTGATGTCTCTTAACGCAAAGGCTGTTAATGTTTTTTAATATCATTTTGTAATTTTGAAAGTCAAATTTAGATTACTCCTCAGAAACCATTAGATTGAATGACTACGTACCAGTTTATTACGACAACTTTGCTATATTTTCTTCCCATCATTGACAATGTAATTGCAAGTTAGTCATGTTTAGGTCAAAATACTCATGCAAAAAAATTGGTGAAATCTCTTAAGGATATGGATAAATGTCCTTATGTCCTATGTACCATCCGCAATTTAAACCATTAGACAAACCCTTTAGATGCATAAACATAAACACAATTTTTTGTCTGAAAGACATGGATCTTCCTTCACTCCAGTTTAGCTATGAGACGTCATAAACAAATTAACGTTATCTTATTGCAAAGCTTTAAATTCATAATATGCATCCCTAACATTAAGCATTAACCAAGGGATTTGACAGCCAATGTATCAACCCAACCCTAACCCCCATAACTATTTGGCAAGCTACTAATATAAAAGAGTGTTCAAGAAATTTATATATGATAAACCAATAACTTAGTAGCAAAAAAAAAAAACAGAAAAGGGGCATAACATGTTTGAATGAAGCAACCTATACATTTTGCGAACACGTGGTTCATTGTGTTACCATTCAATTCCTATTTATCGTTTTCTTCAAGTTAGAAAATATAAACTGTGACATCCCACAAAGAGAGATGGAAGCTAAAACAACAAAGAGGGTAAGTGTAAAGCGACCTTTTAAGGAGGAGACATATAAAGACATGAATATGGATCAGACACACAAACAGTCGTTTTAGAAATTGACTCTCTCTTTGTCCTTTTCTTTCTCTCCTGTCTTCACAAAATTTATTATTTTTGGTTGGTTTTAAGTTTTAACATGATTTATCCTTGAGAAAATAACCAAAAAAATTAGTCTAAATGTATAGACCCGTTTACCTAAGGCTTTTTAGCTCGAATTGGACAAGCCCAATTGAGCCCTGGAGAGATAAACATGCTTAGTCCAATTTCCCAACTAATGTATTTGTTTGTATAATGTGAGAAAGTTTTACAACTCTTTTCTTTCTCTCCTCTAGGCTGAAAAACTTGTTCTAAGATTTGTCACTACATAGAGAGAGAGAGAACAGTTCTGCTCAATTTACTCAGCTAAAACTAATAACTGTAATAAGTCTGAAAGTCCAAAAAGGTAAATACAAACCACCTGCAAAAGAGAGTTACTCTGTTTCAGTAACCATCTTAATTGGAACCAAAACCAATGATGTGTATAAAAGTAAAAGTCACAAAACCTTTTTAATCTCCGAAGTTATAGTTTACATTGTTTTAATGGTGAGGATGACGGCGTTTGGCTCGGCGATATCCAGTGCTTGGTTCTTGCTTATGGCTGTACCTCTTCTTCCCCTTAGGACTGTTTGATCCGTAAACAAAAAGATTTTAGTTATGAAACTACTTTCCGATGCAAAAGTAGTTAAAAGTTACAAACTAGTCTTGAAAGATGTTCATAGCTTACTTGGAGACTGCAGAAAGAAATTTGATGATGAATATGAGAGGGAAACCAATCAAAGCTGTGGCCTGTTGGAAGTACAAAAAAGGGCTTTAAATAGTTTAAAGAGACTTTGAGAAGCTTTATGTAATTGCATTTGCAAAATGGTAGAGAACCACATACCCCAACCCAAGCTAAATCCATGGTAGCAACCGGTTTGGTAATCTCATTGTTCTTCAGCATTTCTTGAGCCTTTGGTTTTCAACAGAGTGAGCTTATTAAAGTCTAATAGTGAATTCAAAAACGCTAAACAGGAAACATGGTCTATACATACCTGCTGGTGGTAGATTTTGGTGGACTCGACCAACTTTTCAAAGCCATGCCTTGCGTTTTTGGTATATGGCTCCAAGACGACTTGTACTTTCTCCAAGTGTGGTTTCGCTATGGTCATAATCTTGCTTGTGTATGGGGCTGTATGTGTTCTGATTACCTAAGAAAAAAACAAACAATGGTTCCACAATGTTTCAATGAAATGGCGAAGAGAAGCAGAGTCGAATGATCTAAGATGGAAACATATTAAACCTCAAGATAGTAGCGTGACACATCAAAGCCATGGATGAGATGTGGCGTGCAAGCCTGCTTAGACAAAGATAACACCTCGATGGACTTCTCTGTTAAATAGTGAACCTTTGGTTCTAAATAAATGGTTAACGTTACATAAGCTTCTTTGATGCTTGGAATCCATTTCTGAAAAAAAAAAACAAGAGGAAGGATCTCTCAGATATGAGTATCATCAAGTAAATGAAAAGTAAATAAGTTTAAAGTAAGGATAAAACTCACTGAGTTCATGGTTTCAATGTGAGGCTCTGACCATTTCCGGACTTGCTGAATTTTCAGGGAAACCTGAAAAAAAAAAGAGTTAAAGAAGTCTTCTAAGTGGAACTCAAGACATTCAGGGTTGATGAGAATCGAAATAAACCTGTTGAAGAGTGATATGAAGATTTGGGCTAAGATGTTGGTGCCATAGAGTCATTAAATATGCCTGCAACTATGAAAAAGGAGCTTTAGAGGAGTAATCACACTAAGATTGTGCCAATGTTATGTGTCTTCTTCACTAACCTGAGTTTTGGTCGGGTTAAGACGAAGCTTAGACAAGAGCCACTTCACATCAATCTGAGTAAAAAAAGGAAGAGAGAAAGTACATTAATTAAGCTCTCGAATATATAACATTAAAATCTCTAAATGATACTATATCACATCTTACAGTTTCAAGCTTTGAGCTAAGGTCTTCAACTATCTCATCTGCGTTTTCAGCTCGAGCTTCCACTTGGAGCCTTTTATTTCGTTGCAACTCCACTTCCCGTTTAAGTCTCAGTACCTGTCAATGCAGAGAGCAATCAAAAACAGAAGTTTTAGAATAAAGGTAAAAATGAGGCCAAAAGGCAATATACATAGACAAAACTAACCTGCTTCTCAAGCTCATAAACCTTTTCTTCTGCTTCACTAGCGTGCTTCACCAGATTCTCAGACTAAACAAAGCATATTAAACAGCAGACAAAAGCCAAAGTAAATAACTTTGTTAAATAAAATCCAGAGATGAATGAAGATCTCTCACCTGCGAAAAATCTATGTCACTCTCAAACAAGTAAGATTTCTCCCGGATATATAACTCCAATACTCGAATCTGGTCCTCTTTGCTATGAAGTTCTTGATTCTTTTCCTTGACGATTGATTCTTTTCAACACACACATACAGACAAAAAGACTCTGAAACTGTTAGCAATCAAATCAAAAGATGAAAAAAATAGTAAAAAAAAAAAAAAAAAAAAACGTTACGAGTCATTTCCAGAAACATAACGGAAGCTAAAAAGATTATAACGAAACCTACATTTCCCAGAAACCAAACAAAGAGACATAATAATAATAATTTCATATGAAACCGTTACTCATTTCTCCAGAACTTCCTAAGCAATGCTGCAACAAATCAAATAAACGTTTTTTTTTTCACATTCCCTACAGATCTTCAGAAGCAAAAGTTCAGCTAACCCATAGAGAAAATCTAAAAAGACTTAAACTTTGTTAATTACGTAAGACAATGTAGCTACAAAGCTGCAAACTTTCCTGACAAAATCTAGAAATGGTGACGGAAGACGAAAAGGGTCCAAGAGATTGTTAACTTACGGAGAGAAGAGACGGTGGATTTGAGTTCTTGGAGCAAACAGTGTTCACCATGTGCACCACCATTACAGCCATTGTTCTCTGAAGACGTACAAGCTGTTTCCCGGGAAAGGAAGAGCGTAACGAGGAAGAGAAAGAAAAGAGGCTTAGAAAACGCCATTATTGGAGACTCTGCAACAGAGGACTTAGAGCACAGTATCAGAGAGACAGAGAGCGTGATTCGCGAGAGAGAGACTGAGAAAGCGTGTACCAAGTCAAATTTAAGTAAATGGAGTCTTCCTATCTTTTCTTTAATTACATATCTGTCCATTTACTTTTCATGATTTTCAGATGTTATGCTAATAATGACCATGTAAAGGGTGTTATTTGTAAATATGTTTTGCAAACGCCAATTTTGTAAATATTGCAAATTAGCCTTTAGTCTTAGTCTTGAAATCTTCTTAATGCCAACTAAAACGGAAGGATATAAGTTTTACATGTTAAAGTATCTGTTGTAAATTTGTGATGTTTCATTACTGTCTGCTTTCTTTTTTCATACTAATCATTTTGAGTAAATATAGATTTTATAATCATGACAATACGTAGTAAATATCATGTTGATTTTTTTGAATATGGAAAGCTATAGAGAAAAGATGAAGTTGCATAATCTTTTCATCATATACAATCTTCAAGTTCATTTTGAACTGTATTTTAAAATTCAGTTTTTTTTTCTTACAACAATTTTAAAATTCAGTTTATAAAGTGAACTTACATATTTTAATTAAGAAATTACAGCTGGTAAAAGTGTGTTGTGTTACACCACTTTCCATAATTTTGGAAGTGTAAATATTTCAGGATTTATCTCTTTGTAATTTAACTTTTAGTGTGATTTAAACAGATATAAAGATAAATAAGAAAGAAAACTCACCTTTCTTTTTTGCATTTATTTCATAACTTACTATGAAATACCAAAATACTGTTTACCAAAAAAGATAATACCAAAAAATACAGTTTTATTTTCTGTTCAAATATATGCTTTCCACATGATTCTAAAGCGTTACTTACGCAAGTGCTTTTGCAGGTATTGGTTTAAGCCTTAAGGAAAAGAATCTTTGTCCAAGATCACCCAATCACTGGCCACCATGTTTTTGTATATTTAGGCTTTTTCTTTTCACTAGTTTGCTTATCAAGGCTTGGCCCAGAACTCTGAAATCAAGGTGTAGCCCAAAACTTTGACAAATTTAATCTGACGCAATAATAATAAGCGAATGAATCTGAGTTCCGCCTCTCTCTCTCTCGCCTATAAAAGTAGAAGACAACACAGATTGTTTCCGCCTCGCTTATCACACCTCTCTCACACTTTTATTTCCGTTAGCTCGTTCTAGGCCTTCGGATTGTTTCTCAAAGTCTTGATCCAACGGTCGTGATCTAATTTTGATAGAAACAGTCTTGTCGTGTCTTAATCACCGGATCCTTCTGTTACTCTTTTTTTTTTTGTCAACTCCTTCTGTTACTCTTTTAATTTCGAAATCGACGACGAAGACGAGACTCCCGATTCGAAATAGAAAGAAAGAAAGAAAGTAAGATGAAAGAGAAAGAGACGATGCTGGGAAAGAAACGCAAGATGCAGACTATGTTTCTCAACCCGGAAGATGTCAAGCAAGCTCGTCCTATGACTGGTTATTCGTCAAATAGACAAGTCTCCTCCTCCTCCTTGTCCACTCAAAATTCAAACAAGTCATTAACAAATACTACTACTACCCAATACCAAGATACCTCTGTGGAGCGTCTTATAAGAGAGGTGACCAGCGACAAGTTCTGGCATCATCCAGGTTTGTCCTTATCTGTGTTTTGATTCCTCCTCCTACATTTTCTCTCCTTGTCTTTTTTTACCCATTTGTGTAATTTGACTTTTTTTTAGCATACAACTTTTTCTTTTATGTTTAGAGGATACGGAACTCCAGTGTGTTCCTGAGCGGTTTGAATCCCCGGATGAGTATGTTAGAGTGTTCGAGCCTTTACTTTTTGAGGAGTGCCGTGCACAACTTTATAGTTCATTGCAAGAATCGTCGCTTGCAACCACCCAGTTTCTTTTTTATATTCCAGCAAGATTGATGATAATCATATTCTACGGAAGTTAAAGCCTAAAGAGATCTGGCATCTAACAGTGCTTGGTTCGCTTGCAACCACCCAGAGGGAATATGTTGCTTTGCATGCGTTTGGTCAGCTTAACCCACAGGTTGGTTTTGTTTCCTCTTAACAAAGATGCTTTCGGTTACGCTGAGCTGTTCAATATGTCTTTCAGATGCAAAACGCAATTCTCAGGCCCAGCCCAGAGCAGTTTCCTAACTACGGAGAGCAAACTCCTGCAGTGCCTGATTGTTTTACTCCTAGCTTCGTTGGCCATTTGCATAGAAGCTTTAATGCTCCACAGTTGGCAGCAATCCACTGGGCTGCAATGCACACTGCAGCTGGTACTAGCAGTGGGGCGAAGAGGCAAGACCCATGGCCATTTACTCTTGTCCAGGGACCTCCTGGAACAGGCAAGACACACACAGTATGCGGAATGTTGAATGTTATCCATTTGGTTCAGTATCAGCAGTATTACACTTCCTTGCTGAAGAAATTGGCTCCTGAAAGTTATAGTAAACAAGTTAATGAGAGAAGTTCAGATAATATCGTGTCGGGGTCTATTGACGAAGTCCTACGAAACATGGACCAGAATTTATTTCGTACTCTGCCGAAACTGTGTGCTAAACCTAGGATGCTTGTTTGTGCTCCTTCAAATGCTGCGACTGATGAACTTCTCTCACGGGTTCTTGATCGTGGTTTTATTGATGGGGAAATGAGGCTTTATTGACCTGACGTGGCTCGGGTAGGTGTTGATACTCAAACTAGAGCTGCTCAAGCGGTTTCTGTGGAGAGAAGAAGTGATCAGCTGTTAGCCAAGTCCCGTGATGAAATCCTGGGACACATGCACAACCTCAGATTACGAGAAGCTCAGCTCTCTCGAGATATTGCCGGACTTAAAAGGGAACTTACTGCTGCAGCCTTTGCTACTCGTTCTCAGGGATCAGTTGGCGTTGACCCTGATGTTCTTATGGTTAGAGACCAGACCAGAGATGCATTGTTACAGCGCCTTTCTGCTGTGGTCGAAGCGAGAGATAAAGATCTTGTTGAGATGTCGCGGCTTCTCATTGTTGAGGGAAAGTTTCGGGCAGGTAGTAGTTTTAGTCTTGAAGAAGCTCGCGCAAGTCTGGAGGCGAGTTTCGCGAACGAGGCTGAAATTGTTTTTACAACCGTATCAAGCAGTGGTCGTAAACTGTTTTCTCATCTTACACATGGCTTCGATATGGTGGTCATCGACGAGGCTGCCCAGGCTAGTGAGGTTGGAGTTCTTCCTCCCCTTGCTCTTGGTGCCGCTCGATGTGTACTTGTTGGTGATCCTCAACAGCTTCCTGCTACGGTTATTAGCAAAGCTGCTGGAACTCTTTCATACAGCAGAAGTCTCTTTGAAAGGTTTCAGCTAGCAGGTTGTCCAACTTTGATGTTAACTGTTCAGTATAGGATGCATTCTCAGATACGCGATTTTCCTTCAAGATATTTCTACCAAGGACGCCTCACGGACAGTGAAAGCGTTACCACGGCTCCTGATGAGATTTACTACAGGGATCATGTTCTCAAGCCTTACCTTTTCTTTGATATTAGCCATGGACGGGAATCCCATAGAGGTGGATCGGTGTCTTATGAGAACATTGACGAAGCTCGCTTCTGTGTCGGGCTGTACATGCATCTTCAGAGAGCTCTGAAGTCACTGGAGGGGGGTAAAGTCTCTGTTGGGGTAATAACTCCATATAAGCTGCAGCTGAAATGCCTGAAAATGGAGTTTGGAAATGCTTTGGGCCAAGATGAGCTGAAAGAGATTTATATCAATACTGTAGACGCGTTTCAGGGTCAAGAGCGTGATGTCATAATCATGTCATGTGTGCGTGCTTCCAGTCACGGGGTTGGGTTTGTTGCTGATATCCGGCGGATGAATGTTGCCCTCACACGTGCCAAAAGGGCTCTATGGGTATATGATGTCGCTTGATGCACACACAAGTATCTTATTTGTTTGATAAATATTTCTGGATTCTGATACATGTTTTTTCTTGAAACAGGTGATGGGAAATGCATCTGCTCTGATGAAATGTGAGGACTGGGCAGCACTGATCACGGACGCTCGAGCAAGGAACTGTTTTGTGGAGATGGAGTCTCTTCCCAAGGATTTCCCGGTACCAAAGGTACCTAGCTTTATGACAAAAGCGCCTAATCCTAGAGGTTTCAGAACAGGTGGACCAAGAACCAGGTCCATCGATATGCACAGTGAACCTAGACCAGGGACACCATCAGAAGACAAAGAGAAGCTTAGCACAACAACATATTCGAGAAATCGAAAGTTCCTAAGGGAGGATTCAGTTGATGATTCTGGTCAGTCTGGGGATAGATATGGAGATGGTTGGCAACATGGGATACAGAGGAGGCAATGTTTTGGACGGCCTTTCGGTAGAAGAGACTAATTTCCAAAATCAAACTGCTCTGACTGGAAGAGCTAGCTACTGTGCTATTAATTTTAGGATTCAGAGTGTCCAAAGACCCCTTAACTCCTACAGTGCCCGATTGTTTTTTACGCGGAGCTTCGTTGGTTATTTGTATAGATGCTTTAATGCTCCAAAGTTGGCAGCAATCAACTGGGCTGCAATGCACACACTGCAGCTGGTACTAGCAGTGAGGCGAAGAGGCAAGATCCATGGCCATTTACTTTTGTCCAGGGCTCTCCTGGAACAGACAAGATACACAGAGTATGGGGAATGCTTAATGTTATCCATTTGGTTCAGTAACATCAGCATTATTACAGCCCAACTGCTCTGAACGTCCCTCTCTGGAAGAGCTACTTTGCTCTTAATTTAGATCACTTAAGAGCTCAGTGTGTTAGTGTTTTGTACATATGAATTTTCATGTCTTGTGCTGGAATTATGAAACTGTTTTTTTTTTCTTCATTATATTTGTTTCTTATTTAGACGTCTTTTCCTTTATAATATGTCATATCAATGAAGAAAATCATATAATCTTTAAAATGTCAGTTATGCTCTCTCTTTATCAGATTCTTCAATTTGGCGGGAGAGCCAAAGAAAATGTGTGAACACTTTTGACTTAAGATATGTTTTAACTATTTGATAACAGAAGAAGAAGATTGATTAAGGTAAGCGAAAATGATTTATTCACATTTTCCTTGATGGTTACTCCGTCAATATAATACATCATCCTTGCTGATGCTTGCAACATGAAAAGCTTACAAATGTGAGCGAGAAGCTAAAGATGTTCACTCACGATCTTTTTTCACGCATGGTGGTGACTTTGACAGTGACTGTGGCTCCTCTCTCTGCTGCTACAGTTAGACTCCTCCGTTTTCACCTCACAACATGTTTCTTCGTTGTTACCTTTCTTTGAACTTTCACAGCAGCTCGACTCACGATGCCCCTCGCTCTTCACTTTCAAGCTAGCAGCTACTACAGGATCAGCAGCAGGCCTTGAGCAGCAACCTTTGACCGACACTTTCACCTCCTCCTCTATATTGACTTCTTGTACTATTGAGCCAGTTCCACAACAACCCGACTTGCAATCACCATCACCAACAATGTCCAGCCTTATCTCCTCCAAGTCACCAGCCTTGTTGTGACAGCTTTGTTTCACCTCTTGTTGCTGAATCTTGTCACCACAACACCCTGATTCACAGCTCTTTCTCACAATCACTACACTCTCTTTCTGTTTCTTGTCACAACAACCTGTAGAGTGACCATGTCCCGAACTAGTTCTATCTAGTTTCATCACTTCCTCTTGCTTCTTCTTTCCACAACAGCCTGACTTGCAATGCTTCGGTAACAAACCTGCTTCCATGTCTCCAGCAACATCACCTCTCTCCACCTCCAAGACAGAAGGAGCATAACCCCTATGACATTTCTCTCCAGGAACGTGCCTATCCCGAAGCAACAACATGCTATTGAGTATCACAAGCAAACAAGTCCCCACATCCGCAAGCACAGCCGCCCAAATCAGAGGATGACCAGCAAAAGCCAAAGCAAGAATCGCTCCTTTCATAGAGATGGACAAGACCACATTCTCCACCACTTTTCTTTTAGCTCTGCGTGCAAGCCTTATCGCTTGCGGTATCCTCCTGATGTCATTAGACATCAAGATTATATGACCGGTCTCCGTTGCAAGCGCAGAGCCGGAAACACCCATCGAGATACCAATATCAGCTGTTGCCAAAGCTGGTGCATCATTCAAACCGTCTCCTACCATAGCCGTTGGACCTCCTCTCTTAAACTCTTTGATGATTTGGGACTTTCCTTCTGGAAGAAGCTCCGCATGTACGACATCCATAACATTCCCTAGCTGTTCTTGAGCATGCATTGCTGCAGCTTGGTTATCTCCGGTTAGCATTGCTGTTTTAATTCCCATAGATTTGAGTTCTTTCATCGCTTGAGCTACACCTGATCTACAAGCATCTGAGAGATTGAATACTCCAGCTAGTGTCTCTCCAACATAGACATAACCAACAGTTTTTCCTCCTTTGGTATCAACATCTATATCTGGAACTGTGTACACAAACCAAAGCACAGAACCATTAGCAAGTAAAAAACCCAAAAATGTTGCATTCATTTTGATATGCACCTGATGAAGAACAGCCAGCTCTTGAAGCAATCCTTTTGTTCCCAATGTAGACTTCTTTGCCATCAATCTTGCCGTGAATGCCTTCTCCTGGAAAGTTTTGGTAGTCCTCAACAGCTTCAGGCTTAGGTTCAACTGAGACAGATTTTGCATAGTCCACAAGTGCAGCAGCCATTGGATGGCTTGACTTGCTCTCCACGCTTGATACCCTAAGAAAAGTCATATTCCAAAGCTCAGAAAAAAGTTCTCACTGAAGTGGTTGAGAGATCATAATCAGATGGTTTCTCACCAGTAAAGCAAGCTGTGCAGGCTTATATCTCTGGAGAGTGACTTGAAATCCATGACGATGAACTCGCCTCTAGTTATGGTCCCGGTTTTGTCAAAAGCAACGGTTTTGATCTTGGCTAAGGTCTCAAGATAATCAGCTCCTTTGATCAGAAGTCCTGACGTGGCTGCCTTTGTGAGCGCACAGAAAGTAGCTACTGGTGTTGAGAGAATAAGCCCACAGGGACAAGCACTTACTAACACAACTAGTGCTAAATGAAGCCAATGTTTCATGTTGTGAACCTTCATTACGAATGGGATAACCACAAAACAGAGCGATATGAGGATGATGGCTGCATTCAAGGCAAGAGAATATGAGTTCTCAATCAAGAACGTGTAGTTATAAAAAAAACAGTGACTGATTCGCTTACTAACCTGGAGTATAGTACTTAGAACATTCGTCTATGAATCTCTGAGTTTCTGTTTTGCTGTTCTGAGCTTCTTCCACCAGCTTTGCCATCTTGGCAACCACGCAATCCTCAGCTAGAGCAGTTGTTTTCACAGTTATGTAACCATTTAGATTAATGGTTCCAGCCCAGACAGTTGAATCTCTCAGTTTAGGCACTGGGAAGGCTTCTCCTGTCAAGGTTTTCTCATCAACCTCACAGTTTCCATCCGCAACAACTCCATCAATAGGTATAGTTTCACCAGCTTTGACAGCTATTACAGTGTTGATCTTGAGCTCATCCACTTCAACTTCTTCTCCAGTCTCTGCTATCACTGCCTTCTGTGGAGCTAAACTCATCAGAGACTGCATCACCGCGCTTGCCTGAAATTTTATTTACAGTAAAACCAATGCTTGAATCAATCAATCACTGTACATTTGGAAACTTGCATGCCAAGAAAAAGGTAAATAGTGGAAGCAAAAACCTTATAGCTAGCTCTAGATTGGAGCCATTCAGCGATTGTGAATAAGAAAACAACTGCTGCAGCTTCTGTGTAATCTCGCATACCGAGTGTTGCTCCCACTGTTTGAAACAATGCAAGAGTATTAGCTTTGAGTTCACAAGAACTGAGCTTAAGTTTAGATTTTGAGTAATTATTTGATATTTTTTTCTCAACATCTTACCTACAAGATTTGATATAGAAGAAAGTATTTGTTTTGAAATTTTAATTGTTGAGAAAAAAGTTGCAAGAAAGCAGCTTTTTTTTCTTTTTCATGTGGTCTCAAAGTAAGCATTAAAAGGCCAACCGCAAAGGAAAAGAAGCACAAAACTACATAACAAAATTGCTTTATGTTGACCATTATATTCTAAATTGACCCATCACAATGTTATATTGACACATACTTGTATATCTACCATCTACTATACCATTTTTTAATATTCACCGATATAATTTTTGTCTTTCTTATATGTGAAATCATAGTCCCTGAAGCAATTACCGGTTATTACAACAAGAATGTTGATGTCGACTCTAGCCCTTGCAATGGATGCTACAGATTTAGCCAGTATAGGATAAATTCCGGCCGCAACAGCTGCGACGGCAAGCCAACGGAACGGAGAGTAAACATATTTGAAGAATGAAAGGGCGAGAAATACGCCGGAAACCACCGCAAATGGACTTGGCCATTTGTTTTTAAAATTGGTTTCTCCGGTTACCCTCACATTTGCTTCTAACCTCGCTTGGTTAAGTGCCTTAACTGCAACCATGCACAATAATTATTCAATAAAAGTTTAATACATTATTAATATGTGCTAAATATATTGCATTGTCTTTCTAATTTAATGGAAAGATATAAAAGGAAAAGATTTAATAAACGTAAGTCATGTGAATGATGCGTTACGCAATATGCTCACAAATATGACGTTCACAACGCGAAAACCCGATTATTTTCGCTTTATTTGAGTGGGACATTTATTAAAGTATGATACAGAGAAAAAGTATATGTTATAAAAATTTAAATACGAGAAATATGTTTTTTTGTGTGAAAGCTTTACCAATGTGGAACTGTGAGATGATGAGGCTATCATGGACGACGATGACGGTCCTTGACGGCACGATGACGGAATATTCCTTGATACCGTCGAGAGAACTGAGGATATTCTCAATCAGAGGAACCTCCGATGTACAGCAGATTCCAAGAACATCAAAGTAACTCTTCGTCATCTTCTTCTCGTTCTTCATCGCCATTTTTTATGTGTAAGCAAAAAAAAAACTGTGGAAGAAAACAAAAGATTATGAAAATATTAGCAGTGGTTTATGTTTATTTGCTGAAATAGATTTCGTAGCAGGTGATATAACAGAGAAGCAAGAATGTTTTGGGGAATGCACGTAACGTGTTTTAAGAGAAGAAGACGGGTGATAACGTTGTCTTTAGGTTCACTCTACACTTGGCGGAAACAAAGGAAACAAATTTTTGGGGAATGAGTTTTTGGGTTGTCATTTATCAAAATATTCAAAACTAAGGAAAAATAATTTGGTAACAAAATATTCATCTTTGGTATATCATAAAGACTAATCACAAACTTATAAAAAAAATAGATGAAGAAAGAGTCACGAAAACAATGGAGAGAAAAAGGAGAAGAGCGTTTCGAAATTCGTCATGAAATATATGTGAAGCAGACAGGAGAAGAATAATACCGGAGATGGAGACAGAGCTAGTAGAGAGGGACAGAGAACAATAATCGGACCGGTTTATTTCGGTTTGTTTCGATTTATATACTTTGATGTAGAGATGATGATGATTTGAGGGTGAAAGAAGATGTAAGTGGCGGTTGGTTTATATAGGCAAATGTGTTAAAGTGGGATTTAAAGATCATTGGTGGGTTTAGGTAACTTCTTTATCCTAATAATATGCTTGCCAAATCATTTTCTGTGTGTGTAAAGAATCATCAAATTTATTACCCTAATAATGTAAATTCCATAGTAATGTCAGTGTTAGGCTGCTGCTTCTGATTCCTATTCTCTCAAATCACAAATGTTCCAATTTAATTTTTAAATTTCATTATACTTTTTTTGATGTATAGTAGAAAAGTAAAATTCGATTTTATTCCTGAAACAAAAATATTGTTGGAGATTTGTACCTTTGATTTATGGTAAAACATTTAAGGATTTTTACTAGTAGTGCCTTATCTTTTTCCCAAAAAACTAACAATAATTTTTATTTGACATTTTTTGGCAGTAGTAAAATAGTATGCAACTTGTTGACTGTATATTAAGTTAATATTTATGTTTCACCTGACCACATCGACTGTAAATTTCAACTAAACTATTTCACTAATAGTCAAACAAGCCTACAAAATCATTATATAACTTTCAAAAATACAATAAATTATTGCATAAATGAAATATTGCTATTTTTAATATATTTATAATGATTTTTATAGCCTACTCGCTAATATAAACATACCAATATTTAGTTACGTCGTTTTTAGATGTACTACAAGATTTTCTATATAAAATATTTAAAATATACGTAAGTTGACTTTAATTAAACACTTGAGATTGAAGAATTGTTTTGAGTTGAAAAACAGGGATAGAAGAGAATACGTAATCTAGTCATACGTTTTACGATATGCCTATCATTAGGGGTGGGCACGGAGCGAATATCCGGAATTTTAAGGATATCCGTGATCCGATCCGTGCCTTACGAATATTCGATTTTTCGATCCGATCCGATCCGTAACTCTTCGGATATCCGGAACATCGGATATCCGCGAATATCCAAAATTTTCCGGATATCCGATTCGATCCGTAAAAAGTAATAAAAAATTAAAAAAATAAATAAAAATAAAAAAAGAAGAAAATCTGAAATAAAATAATAATATTTCATTATTTTTTTTATAAAAAATTACATACTTTCAAAATTTTTAATAACTAAATAATTAATTTAGTGAATAAAAACATTATAAAACTTATATAAAGATATAAAAGTATGTATATTATATAATTTTATAAACATGTATACATATATATGTATATAACGGATCAGATCGGATATCCGTTTCTAAAAATATTAGTATTTGTGATTTGCTTCGTCTTTGACGGATATTGGATTTTAGTATTTGCTTCGATTCGTTAAGTTACGGATATTCGGATTTTTCGGATCGAATCGGAACGAATAACGGATCGAATCAAAATTTACGGATATTTTGCCCACCCCTACCTATCATGATTTTGTTATATAATGAAAATAGATATAAAATGTAAAAATGGAGTTTTGTTTGTGGAAGATGGTTTTAATCTGGTCAGGTTGAGACACGGGAGCAAAGGTGTACTACGAATTATAGTGGAGAATCCAAAGTACAATGTTACAGAATGGAAATCCATGTGTGATTCCTCATTTCAATGATTCTTTGTCTTTTTGTTTTTACATTATTTTTCTTACTTTTGGGTAAGATTAGACAGAATCCTCTCATAGAGAACACCACATGCATGTATGAGGTATATTAAATGTGAAGTTATTAGCGGAAAAAGCTCGTAGATAAACAATAAATATTGGTTAATGTATCCTCATGGGACTAGTTTAATTCCATCGAAATAGTAAGTCTAAATGTAAAATTTGAAGTTGTAGAAAATTACAAAAGTATCATTTATTAACATTACTAATGCTTGTAAATTATAGTACTAAATATGGTCAAAATTTGTATCTACTGCAATTCGATTGTGAGTAATCGCTGAAGTTTAGCGTGCATCAGTACAATGTTCCACATGCTTGGCTTTATG